>NC_056610.1:24402776-24435276 GCF_018340385.1 Cyprinus carpio
GAGAAGACAAAAGAAGTTGTTTGGTTCCCAATTTTCTTCAGAAAATCGTTCATGTTCTCATACAGGTTTGGAACGACATGCAAATGAAGACAGATTGCTCATTTTTGGGTGTATTACCACTTTAAACAGATTCATTCTCATGTGTTCTGCTGCTGATCCTCAGACCAAATGCTGAATTTGAGTGTTTTTAACACGTAATGTTAGTGTTTCATGAACATCTTACCTTTCATTCTTCATCATCGATAGTGGGAAATGTTGAGCCATCGGCTCTAGAAACCCCATCAGAACCAGAGCTGTGTGTAAGGTATACGTCTCTGATAAAGTTCCTCACAGAACACTATTGTTCTCCTCATCGCTGCCCCAGAGGCCTCTGGGAAACAGGAGCAGAAAGCAGGTTTTCTGCGGCCGCAGGAAATGTAAGTCTGGTTTTATTGTGTGTTTGGGTGAGAATCAAATGCGCTCAGCTTTTTCTCAGAATATCTGGCACACACTGCTGGAGTTTGAGGTTCAGATGCGCTGAATGAGCCGCATTATGAAGCGTGAAGCTGGGCTCGGAACATGATACTCTGCTGAAGCCGTGGACACACACACACACACACACACACACACAATCCCGGTTCTGTTGCTGGAGATAAGAGGTAAGTGAATCGCTGCGGATCTAGAGAGCTGATTCAGTTGATTCATCTTTGGATACTGAAGCACTCCATCAGTCAGACCTCTGCAGTTGTACAATCAGGCCAGGAACACACACTGAACAAAGAGATTAGAGCGGCTAAAAAGACCTACGCTAAAAAAGTTGGAAGACCAGCTTACTTCCAACGACTCAACTTCAGTGTGGAGAGGACTGAGAGCCATCACTAATTACAAGACACCATCCTCCTGCACTGAGGCTAATCAACGACTTGTTAACGACCTGAATGAGTTTTATTGTAGATTTGAAACCCCCAACACCCATTCTGACCATCTCTCTACACAACCGTTAACACCTCCTGCAATCCCCCTCTCCACACCACCTGCTCTTCAAATCTGTGAAGATGATGTGCGCCAGGTCTTCAGGAAGAACAGAAGAAGAAAAGCACCAGGCCCAGATGGCGTTACACCAGCCTGTTTGAAAACCTGTGCTGACCAGCTGGCCCCCCATCTTTTCACAGATCTTCAACAGATCTCTGGAGTTGTGTGAAGTGCCTTCCTGCTTCAAACGCTCCACCATCATCCCCATTCCAAAGAAACCCAAGATTACAGGACTTAACGACTACAGACCTGTGGCTCTAACATCTGTCGTCATGAAGTCGTTTGAAAAACTGGTTCTGGCTTATCTGAAGGACATCACTGGACCCTTACTGGACCCCCTGCAGTTTGCTTACCGAGCAAACAGGTCTGTGGATGATGCAATCAACATGGGATTGCACTTCATCCTGCAACATCTGGACAAAACAGGGACTTATGTGAGGATCCTGTTTGTGGACTTCAGTTCGGCTTTCAACACCATCATCCCAACAGTCCTCCAGACCAAACTGACCCAGCTCTCTGTTCCTAGCTCTATCTGTCAGTTGATCACCAGCTTTCTGACAGATAGCCAACAGCTAGTGAGACTGGGGAAATTCATGTCCAACAGCTGCTCCACCAACACTGGTGCCCCTCAGGGATGTGTTCTCTCCCCCCTGCTCTTCTCGCTGTACACCAACGACTGCACCTCAAAAGACCCCTTTGTCAAGCTCCTGAAGTTTGCAGACGACACCACACTCATCGGTCTCATCCAGGACGGTGACGAGTCTGCTTACAGACAAGAGGTTGAGCAGCTGGCTGTCTGGTGCAGTCTTAACAACCTGGAGCTGAACACGCTCAAAAACAGTGGAGATGATCGTGGACTTCAGAAGAAACCCCCCTGCACTCCCCCCACTCACCATCATGAACAGCACTGTGGCTGCAGTGGAGTCATTCAGATTCCTGGGAACCACCATCTCTCAGGACCTGAAGTGGGACAATCACATTGACTCCATTGTTAAAAAAAGGCCCAACAAAGGCTGTACTTCCTTCGCCAGCTGAGGAAGTTTAACCTGCCACAGGAGCTGCTGAAACAGTTCTACTCAGCCGTCATTGAGTCTGTCCTGTGCACTTCAATAACTGTCTGGTTTGGTTCATCTACAAAATCAGACATCAGAAGACTACAGAGAACGGTTTCGGACTGCTGAAAGGATTATTGGTACTCCCCTGCCCACCCTTCAAGAAACTGTATACATCCAGAGTGAGGAAAAGGGCTCAGAAAATCACTCTGGATCCCTCACACCCAAGTTACCCCATCTTTGAACTCTTGCCATCTGGCCGGCGCTTCAGAGCCGCAAATACCAGGACAGTCAGGCACAAGAACAGTTTCTTCCCCCAGGCAATCTACCTCATGAACAGTTAAATGTTCCCCACTTATACAATAAAAATGTGCAATATCCTTATATTTATTTGTTACCCCTTCATCCTAGTACATCCCTGCATCTTACTCAATCCAATTCCATTATCATTTATAGCACAATTTTTTATACACTTATTTATCTGCAAAGGGTTGTTTATTTTTTATTTTTTTTGACTGTGTGTTGTTGTCTTTTGTGTACTGGAAGCTTATGTCACTAAAACAAATTCCTTGTATGCGCAAGCATACTTGGCAATAAAGCTCTTTCTGATTCTGATTCTGATTCTGATAACGAATCAGACAGCAGTTCATCAGTCAGACCTCTGCAGTTATTTAGGGGTTTTACAGTTTTCCAGAGTCAGAGATAGAAACATCACGAGAGTCGAATCACCTTCTGTAGATTCTGTCTTGTTTCTTCCAGAATGTTCTGGACGTCCATCATGAGGAGCCAGCATCAGATGATCTGGAGCAGAAGCGGTTAGGTCTGGAATCATGACTTCAGGGATCTGTCTCTGCTGTCGAGGTGATCTGATCATCTGAACACTGTTAGAACTTCCTCAGGTGATGAATCACTGGACATTAAGGCAATTGTTTGGTATTACAAGTTTTCTGAAATGTTTTGTTTAAATCTGTAAATAACTGGAAAAGTACTGGCAGCTCATCACACACGACATTATCCAGTCATTTTACAGACATTTCTGTTAACTCTAAAACACAATGCAATGAAGTCTAAAATTCAAAATACTGGTAAAACACAATATATTGTGCCCAGCGGTAAGTTACTCTAAAAAAAGTTACTAATTACATCTTCAACAGAGTAATTAGGAGTTTACCTCAATATACTCCTAATTACTGCAGTACTGTAAAAATGACTCTCCCCAAAAAGTATTTAATTACTTATTACTAATTACTATCTAAATCCTATATCAACCTCGACAAGTTAAATGATACAAGGATAGACATGAAATGGTTCATTTAATTCTTTCAAATAACTACATAAATTATTCTGGACACACTTTAGGATAGTTGGGTATGATAAAGGATTTAGAATAAGGTCTTGCAGAATATTCCCTCAATATACTCCTAATTACTGCATATTAATACTTAGTAAAGTAGTTGGGTATGATAAAGGATTTAGAATAAGGTCTTGCAGAATAAGACATTAATATGTGCTTTTAATGTAATAAAATCACCAATATCCCTGTAATATTCATGCTAATTACCAACTTAATAGTGAGAATTGGACACTAAAGTGTATACACTACAGTAAATATTTTTTTGAACTCTCCAAAGTATTTAGAGTGAGAAGGGTACATAAAAGCATGCATTTTAAGGATAGACTTTAAATTTTGATGTTAAATCCACTGTTGTATTGTATATAAATGTTATACGGTCTATACACAGTAAGAAGTAACTGTAATTAAATTACAGGAGCTAATTACACCCAACACTGATTGTGGCCTATTTCTACGGATTGTTTTTACAGTGTAGACTGAAAGAAGAGATATATGTGAGCAGAACAGACTGGGGTCAGTTGTAGCTGCTGGCGCAGTGGTCTCCAGCTGGCAGGACACCGGATCTGAGCTGTGTTAGAGATTATAACAGTATTCCACACCTGTGCTGCTGACCTCCTGACCCCGCTACAGGTGATGCTCAGCTGCTCACGCACCTGCTGAACCCACAGCGAACAACCACTGCTTCTGCTAAAACATCATCTGCTTGTCTGTCTTTGTTGAATAGACTTTACATTTGTTGAAGTGGAGATGAAATATATCTGAGCGGAGTTTCAAAAACAATAAATGTAGGGCGGAGCTTGGTTCTGTGCATTGGTTGTTGATTGGATGTTGAGATGTGGGCATGGCTCTCATATGAGGGGCGGAGTTTAAGAGCTAAATGATTGGAGAAATCCTGCATATATGTCCCCAGACAGAAGATCCAGTTTTGATGTTTAGATTTAACGCTGTGAGGTTTCTTTTGCACTGACAAACTGTTCACAATAAGATCATTTCGGAAACAGTTGGTGGATTGGCATTTCATGCCGACTTTAAAGGAATAGTTCACCCAAAAATGAAAATGTGATGTTTATCTGCTTACCCCAGGGCTTCCAAGACTTACAAGACTTAGTTTACTCAGTATAACAAAAAGAACACAAACTGAGATTTTGTCTTTCAGTCATATAATGTAAGTGGATGGGAATCACGGCTAAAACATACAATAGAACTAAAAATAACCATACACAAACAAAACCAAATTAAACCCGTGACTCGTGACGATACACTGATGTGTAAAGACAGAAAACGATCGGTCTGTGCAAGAAACTGAACAGTATTTATATAGTTTTTACCTCTGATTCACGCAATGTCTGAACCGTTAGAACTCTCCTGAGCATGCAGGCGTGTGAGGCGTCGTCGTCTTCTTGCTTTATGACGGATCGCAGACTTATAAGTGCAGTACTGCCACCTATCTCTCAAATGGACCATTGACACTCTATCTACAATCTCATCTCTCCATTTGAGAGATAGGTGGCGGTAATGCACTTATAAGTCTGCGATCCGTCATAAAGCAAGAAGAAGAAGAAGATGCCTCATGCACCTGCTGCTGAGAAGCATTCACAAGAGTACTAACAGTTCGGACATTGCATTTTAGCCGTGATTCCCATCCACTTACATTATATGACTGAAAGACAAAATCTCAGTTTGTGTTCTACTGAAGAAACAAAGTCACCTACATCTTGGAAGCCCTGGGGTAAGCAGATAAACATAACAATCCCATTAATGGGTGAAGCAATCAACTCAACCCAAATGTTTAGTTGTTTTCTGGGTTTGGACAGTGATAAATCCTTTATTAGGCTGAATTGTGAGTATTAGTCATTTACATATCTCCACTGAAATCCTTCCTTCTGTTGGAAAAAGGGAAGAAAAAAGCTTATAACTAACACACTCTTAAAATAAAGCTTAATAAATGTAAAATTGTGTGTGTGTGTGTGTGTGTGAGCGCTGAGGTGTGTGTGTGTGTACGCGCTGAACTGTGTGTGTGTGTGTTTGTGTGTGTGACGTGTGTGTGTGCGTTTATTGGGTGTGTGTGTGTGCTGAGGTGTGTGTGTGTGTGTGTGCGCACTGAGGTGTGTGTGTGTGTGTGTGCGCGCACTGAGGTGTGCGTGTGTGTGTGTGTGTGTGTGTGTGCGCACTGAGGTGTGTGTGTGTGTGGTGCTGAGGTGTGTGTGTGTGTGTGTGTGTGTGTGTGTGTGTGTGCTGAGGTGTGTGTGTGTGTGTGTGTGTGTGTGTGTGTGTGTGCTGAGGTGTGTGTGCGCACTGAGGTGTGTGCTGAGGTGTGTGTGTGTGTGGTGCTGAGGTGTGTGTGTGTGCGTGTGTGTGTGTGTGTGTGTGCGCACTGAGGTGTGTTACAGTGCTATAATCGTAAGGTGTGTGTGTGTGGTCAGATTACAGTGCTATAATCGTATCACAGCTCTTCGCTCTCAAACAGCTGAAAGTCTTTCTCTCTCTCATATGCTCTTTTCTTCTTATCCTGGATTACAATACAGATTATAGATCTCTGGTTACCAGAGGAGAATTTACACGCTAACAACACGCAATACACACACACATACACACATACACACCTTCACCATTAAACAATGAAACACCATGAACTCTACTCAAGTCTACAAACTTAGACAGAAGTTAGACAGGAGCGTCTGGTGCAGATTCATGAAAATCTTAAGAAAGATGACATTTCTTAATGGGGTCATATGATGCTGCTGAAAAGAACATTATTTATTGTATTTCGTGAAATGTGTTTATGCGGTTTAAGGTTCAAAAACAATTTTTTTTCCACATACTGTACATTATTGTTTCTCCTCTATGCCCCGCCTTCTGAAACACATTGATTTTAACAAAACTCATCTCTCTGAAAAGCAAGATGTGCTCTGATTGGCCAGCTATCCAGTGCGTTGTGATTGGCCGAATACCTCAAGCGTGTGACGGAAATGTTACGCCTCTTAACATACTGTGATGCGTGTCCCGGTCACAACACTGGCACGACGAGACAAAAACAATAAAACCCGTTACAAACGAGGCATTTGTTGCATCCAGTGGGGACATAATAACAGATTATAATGACTTATACTGTGTTTTTACACGTTGCCTTGCATCGCGGCGCGTAAGCTTAAAACCATGTCTGCATTTGTGATCCTATAAAAAACAAACCCTAATTTACAATCCTAAAAACTCATGTTCAACAAACAATAATTTACAACTCACAAAACAAACATAAAGGATTTGTCACTGATGATTCAAACATATGTAAACGTACTTACAGACTTTGAGTCAGAACACTGTAGTCTACTCTCACAGGATCAGAAAACAGTCCTCCATAAAATGTGCTGCACACATCTGAATATTTGGGTTGAACTGTTCTGGAACAGTGTTGTAAATACAGCTTTTCACAATGAAACACAAAGCATCTTCATAACATGGCGACAAACAAACTATTATCACAACAACAATTAAACACACAGCGTCTCCACAACATGACACCGGCGGCAACAGAGAGAATGAACATATACGCCTTCTTTCTCTGCGTGAACATCTGGGCAGTGTTATGCAATCTTCCCACACACTGATGTAGACGTGTGCAGGTGTGTTAGAACGAGGCGTTTCAGGAGGACGTGGACGAGTCTCAACTTTTATAAAGAATATCTCTTTGTGTTTGAGAACTTCACAGATCTTCTTTATTCACCAAGAGCTTGTAGCACTCCAAAGAGAAAGGAAAACTTGAAACGCATCATATGACCCCTTTAAGAAAAATTCTAAAAAGTGCAGTTCTTAAAAAACTTAAAAGGTTCCTAAATATTTTCTTAAGAACATTTTTACATAGTCATGATGAGTATTGTGATGATGTCACTCGTGCACACGTCTACTTATAATAATGTGTCTTAAACCTACGCTAGAGTTCTGTTGTGATGTTTAATATTTGAAACAATTCAATAAATTAATATTATTAAACACGCTACCTTTGTGGATTTAAAATAAATTGGTGGTTATCCTAACATTATTTACGATAATTTTAAGGAACATTATTTTCAGGAATTCAAGTTCTTCTTAAGTTTTGTCTTAAGAAAAAATATAAGGACATTCTTAAGAAATGTTTTTGGGAGTGCAGAACATTCTTAAGTTAAATACGAAGACAACAGTGGTTTAGAAGAAGTGTATTTTTAAGAATATTTCGTGAATTCATTTCTTCACGAGTCACTAGCAGTGTTATTTTAGTATAATTAAGATGCATATTTTACTAGAAACACCTTTTAATATGTTGCAATTTTAATCATGTATGATCATTTACTTATATTAAAGTAATTATAATTTAGTTTGTCATGAAATCCTGTTACAATACAATGAATCGTTCTTAAATAGGCCTTTTTATTATATATTTTTTTATGATATAAAATTATTGTGTATTTTTTTCTTGACTATTAAGTTTCAAAAAACATCTTTACATTTTCATGATCCTTCAGTGTTTTGTGTCTTGTGAGTGATATCACTGATGTACTAGTATAGTTATCAATTATAGTATTTTCCATTTTCATTTTATATTTAATTACAATGTCAGAAATTTTGTGATTTTAGTCATTTTTTTTATGAAACTGAGAAATGTTGCCTTCAGAACTAGCTGATATAAAAGATTTTTAATATCTTAGCCTATATTTTTTAAATATCTTTTTCTAATGTTTTAGTTTCAGTTAACTCTAATAATTCAGACAGAAGAACTCTAGTAGAGATGGTGAGTTTGATCTATTTATAGGAATCTATCTGCTTTCAATGAATCAATTCAGATTTTTGGATTCAGTGATTCATTAACATCATAATTAGGGATGCATCGATACCATTTTTTTTTTTCAGAAACGATCTGATGCTGAAAATTCTGCCGATACTGATCTGATACGATACCAGCGCAGTGTGTGTTGACCTGATCATCACTCTTTTGTGTGTTAAACACAATCTGCTAAATATCGGAGCCATCTCTAATCATAATTGTTGAGAGAAGCCAGTGTAAGGCATTTGATGTAAAAATACACCTGGGTAAATATAGCTGTTTATTAGGGCTGGGAGAATAAATTGATGCATCGCAAATCGAGAAATGATTCTGCATCGATTCTGAAATTTTCCGAATGCATGGCGATTCTTTCTCGAGTTGATTCTGAGGTTAGTTTTGAACAGCAGATGGCGCTGCATGCTTTAGAAACAGCTGTACTCTGCTCAATCTTTACACACACTTGAACCTAAAATAATCACACATAAACATCGATTTATCGTAGCAGCCCTACTGTTTATTATGAAATATTGTTTGGTTTGCTGCATAAAAAAAATATATCTAAATATAATCAAAATATTGTTTGGTTTGCTGCATAAAAATGAGCATTATTAATTATTTTCCTTTTGGTTAATTTAGAGTAAAGTGTTTGTTTGGTGTTTTTGTTATCGATGTGTTTCAGCTTGAACATCGCTGTCTGGTCTTTCTTCACGCCTGCTCATGTGTGTGATGATGCTGATCTCACCGCTGGGCTGAAACACACGCAGAGTGTGTGTGTGTGAGAGAGAGTGTGTGTGTGTGTGTGTGTGTGTGTGTGTGTGTGTGTGTGTGTGTGTGTGTGTGTGTGTGTGTGTGTGTGTGTATGTGTGTGTGTGTGTTTGTGTATGTGTGTGTGTGTGTTCTGATCAGCCGCAGCTCACCGAATCACAGCCGGAGTCTGTAATGAAGCCGATGGCGACAGATAGAGAGAGGTCAGCTGATCGGTGATGAACACGTGACCTCTGACCTCTGAGGACTCGCTTTAATGAACGCTGAGGCACAGGAGAAACAGGAGGCATTTAGTGTTTCCTGAACATCATCCTGACGGAGATGAATGGGAGGTTTCTTTGAGGTCCTGCAGATTAAAAATTCAGATTGCTTTATATTAACTCATGTTGTAATGTTTGTCTGTAATTAACCAAATGCATTAACTGATGAACTAAAGGATGTTTGTATTAAATGTCTGTTTTCAGATGCTCCTAACAGGGTCAGCGTTTCACGGTTCAGGTCTGAATGTGTGTAAATGAGCTTGAAGAACAAAACAAAGTAAAGTGACCCACAGGGATTGTTTTACTCAAATTGAAAACCCACAGGAAGTTGCTGAAGAAAAACCATGTCGGTTCATCTGTGAGTTGATGAGATGTTTGAACAGCGCTTTTTCAGGTTTTTTTGCACTGTGTTAAGGCCAGTTTTCAGATCAGGTTTTGATGTTTTTGGTGGATGTGTCAGGTGTTCTTCCTGGATGATGTTTCAGTGATGTGTTCGTTTGTTTGTATCTTCATGCTTTCTATGATTCTGAGCCATGAATCTGATGCTCTGATTGTGAATTCAGAAATCAGCCTGATTGATGAGTGAATAGACTCGGTTGAAGTGTGAAAAGCCAAAGGTGAGCGTTTCTGACATATACTGAGCATTTCTGATTTGTATAAAGCTACTATTCTCGAGTGTAATATATAAGACTGCTGTTCTTGATTTGAGCCTCTGAATGGAGTCATCACATGAAAACATAATAAGGTGTTTATGTAAACGAGAGCGAGTGTCTGTGTAGATGTGTGAAAATAGTGCATCTAATTGAAAGACTTGTGCTTGAATGTGCTGCTGTCAGCGGGTTACTGTGGGTTAAGGGTTGAGCTTCAGCAAACACAGCCTCTGACAGATAGTCAGTCGAGCTGTTAGTGGGGGTCGAGTCCTGTACTGATGCTGTTGCTGCTTTAAATTAAACTATTGATGACTTTTTCCAACTTTAACAAACTTTCTTTATATCATAATTGTCAAAATAGTCATTTTTTTCTGATAATGTGTAAACTAGTTACTTTATTATAAAATCATATATGCCATTTTCAAGTTACGTACTGCATGTTTAAAAATCAAAACGAGGCGCGGGTGTTTTTATATCACTGTATTTCTGAAGGAAGACTATCTTTAATTAGTCTATTAAATTTTCGATGCCATTTTCATTTCATCTAGCATATTATATGCCTGATAAAGCAGCGTTTGTGAGCTCAGTATATCAGTTACTGAGGAAACCTCTGTTTCTCCTGCTTTAAAGCACCTCCTGCTGGCAGAGAATGAAATTGCATGTTCAGTTAGTCTGATTTACGCAGCAAACATATTTTGCTTGTTATCAAAAATAATCTAATCTAGAGGAACTACTTAGCTGTTGTTACTGATTCTATTTGGAAGTCTACCAGAAGTTAAGTTAGGGCCACAAAAGCGCGCATGCGCAGTAACGTTTGTTTATGTTGCCGTTGAAACCGTCTATACGACAGAACTTTTAGGAATAAGAAATAGGCTACAATGCGTCAGCACGTATTATTAATCTGCGCCTTCTTTTTGGCCTGTATGTATGTAAATAATATAGGCCTTTGTGTAAACAGACTTAATATGAACTTCAGTTATCTCGGATCTCATGATTTGATCCCATTAGGACTGGTTCCGAATTCTAACAGAAATTCCAATGTAGAATTCATTTTCTGTAATTATGCGGTTCTCTAATAAAACACGGTGTAGAAACAATGTTCACTCTGAAATTGCTAGTAGCCTAAATTACACAATTATAAAAAAAAAAACACAGTATAACACACTTTATTAAACAAGACACTTTTAAGTTACTCCAGTAATCTTTTTTATTTTATTTTTTACGACAGCAGCGCACTGTTGATCAAACGCTCGCTGATGACATTACGAGAGAATGGCTCTGTGATGAGGATGCTGGTGATGATGATAAGCGCGTGATCGCATCTGTCAGACTTTATCAAGGGTCTCCAGGGTCCATCAGAGGAAACCAGCGTGCGCTTCTCGTTACCTTTGATCCGGATCACGACGGAGCTGCAGGCTGACGCGGTGCGTGCGCACGGTAATCCAGGTCAGAGCCGTTATAATAGAAGCTCTTTTGTTGGAGCTCTCTGGCCCGGATCGGTTTCATCTAATAGTGGGTCTCACTGTAATCGAGCACACCGTCAAATTCGGTTTCTTCCCGCAAACTATTCCTCAGAAGAGGCTGCGTCTGATTTCAGCCGCGTTTCGCAATCCGCCGCTCGCAGATTTCGCGTTGCGCGCATTCTTCTGATTGCAGATCCGTTATACGAGTCTGCGCTCAACAAAGGGCCGTCCATAAAGAGCCTTTGACCAGTGAAACCCGAGATCCTAAAAGCTCGCTGGAGGCCGAGGAAAAGCGCACTGGAGCTTCACATCTGACCGCGGCGCGAGGAGCAGCGCGGAGACGCAGCGCGAATGCATGCTTGGTGAAGTTTGGCGCAGCGGTTCTTGGCACTGTCGCTTTTCCAGCAGCTCGCAGATGAATGAAACTTAATCCGCGTTAATCTGCCGCGCTCTGTAGGAGGTATATAGCGGCGATGGACGCGCACTGAGCATGTCCGCGGCGCGGCGCGCATCCATCCCTGATCGACGGCACCATGGTGGAGCACAGCGGCCTGGACATCATGTGTCTTAACAAATACAGCCCCGCTTCCTCCTCCTCCTCCTCCTCCTCCTCCTCGAACGCGGAGAAGAAACTTTTCTCCAAGCTCAAGGTGAGTCTGACCAAGAAGTACCCGCAGAAGAACGCGGAGACGCTGAGCGCGCAGTACGGAACCAACCTGCTGCTGATCGGCGTGTCCGTGATGCTCGCGCTCGCCCAGCACGGTCCCGCGGTGAAGAAGGAGCATCTGCTGGCCTTCATCACGGCGCTGATGCTGGTGCAGCTCGTCTGGATGCTCTGCTACATGATCCGGAGGGAACGAGCGCGGTCTGGTGCCGGAGAGGGACGCGCACGCCGGCACCAGCTGGATCCGAGGTGACGCGCGTTTGCTGAACTGTTAGCCCGGTCTCATGAAAATGCTTATCAATTGTACGATTTGTTTTCCTTTTTTTCCTGCTATTTATACGCAGAAACTGACTTTGGCGTGCATATTATATGCGCTTTCTGGCATGCCTATAATACGCACCTACCCCACACCCCTTAACCTGCCAATTGCTTATTATATGCATCCCAAATAAATAAATGAATAATATGGCAAATAGAAACAGAAAACCGTGCCATTGATACGCACATTCATGAGATCGGATTACTCTAGACTTTGCCTTGCTGCGTGAGCGTGCGTGAGAATGAGCGACTCTGCTGTGTGTTCAGGCGGGCTGACGATGCTGGCGTTGCTGTCGCTCATCATGGACGCGTTCCGCATCGGCTATTTCGTCGGATATCATTCATGCATCTCCGCCGTGCTCGGAGTCTATCCCATCGTGCACGCTCTGCACACCATATCTCAGGTGAGAGGCACATTTATATCTGAAACACTTTATGCGGATAGATTCAAAGAAGCTTCACCCCAGCTAACAGGGAACGCTCTCAGAACGTTCTCTCAGAGTTATGAGTAAATGTTCTTCGAGTAACGTTAAGGGAACATTCGTTCAAAAATATCTCATTAATAATGTTAAAACACAAAAACATTATACATCATTCATGGAACATTTTTCCGAAACTTTGTAGTTGAATGGTCGTCTAACAATTAAAAAAAAAAAAAAGTTACTTCTTGTTTCAGAACGTTCAGACAACATTCAAAAGTAACATTCACAATGTTTACAATGACAAAATGAAAGTCCTTTAACATTCATATAACCAAGAACAAAGTTTTCAAAACATAAGAAAAACTTGACTTTTAGAGAATATTCAGTAGTAATGTGTAATGGGAACTTTAGAAATGTTTTTTTTTTTTATTTGTGACAGAAATAAACAGGAAAATAGCAGTATTAATTATGTTAAGTTATGAAACATATTCAGTTTCATCTGTAAGGCAGCTCTACAGAAGACAATAGAGTCATTATTCAGATCAGTTCAGTTGTGAAGTTCATTAGTTCTGAAGTCAACTCCGTGATGTCGGTGTGTTTGATCTTGATTCCAGGTGCATTTCCTCTGGTTCCACATCAAAGACGTCATCAAGAAATATGAAACGTTTGAAAGGTACAGACGCTCTTCTTTCTCCATCTTTGTTCATGTAGCAGTAGATGCTTTTATTCCAAATGAGAACAAATAGTAGAGATTCAGTCCTGAAGACAGATGCATGAGAAGTTCTGCCATACACATGATGTGCATTCATGCATCTGGCAGATGCTTTATCTAAAGTGACTTATTTATGCATTTCATAAGTTCACAGTACAGTACTCTGAATGCACGTTGTAGTCCAATCAATGCATGCCTTTAGAAGGTGTTTATTATGACACACACACAACTGGAAAGAGTCAACATCAGACACACATCACACAGAAACAGATTCCACGTGTAATTTCACTGGGGATGCTGATGAAATGGATTCAGCTTCACATGATGAATCCAATCATGTAAAACACCGATATGTGTATGTGTGTGTGTGTGTGTGTGTGTGTGTGTGTGTGTTGGTCAGGTTTGGAGTGATTCATGCCGTCTTCACTAACCTTCTGCTGTGGTGTAATGGAGTGATGTCAGAAGCTGAACATTTCCTCAACAACCACAGGAGACGCCTGACTGCGCTGGGATACGCCAATCTCTCCACAGGTGTGTGTGTGTGTGTGTGTGTGTGTGTGAGTGAGCGGACAATAGTGTTTTTCAGAGTGCTCTGCTCTCTGTGGGAGGAGTCTGGGATTTTTCCTCTGCTATAGTCTCTCTCTCTCTCTCTCTCTGTTTATTACATAAAAGCAGGTGTGTGTGGGCATTTGTCATTGTTCACTGTTCAAAATAAAGGTTCTTTATTGCTTTTATGGTTGCAACTTAAACATCCATGAACCCACTAAAAGTTCTTCATAGTAGAAAAAATAAGACAAAATCATGCTGGTCTGGAACGACATGAGAAATGATGACCGAATTATAATTTTTTGGTTGAACGATCCCTTATGTTGATTGAATTTTGGTTTTGTGTTGGTGTACATGTCTATCAATGATTGTGTGGAGGGTGTAGATGTGGTCAGATGTTCTGTGTTTGGGCAGAAATCCAATTTGACTTTTGTCCCAGATTTTGTGGGTTTTGAAAAAGTTTTGTAATCTTATGTTAATAATCGAACAGAATATTTTCCCCAGGTTGCTATTGACACATATGCCTCTGTAATTGCTTGGCTCAAACTTGTCTCCTTGTTTAAAGATGGGAGTAATTAGGCCTTGATTCCAGGTGTATGGAAAATGTCTTACACTCAATGTTGAATACACTCAATACACTCAATGTTGAATAATTTGGTTATTGCAGTTTTGAATTCGTCATTTGTGTATTTGATCATCTCGTTGAATATTCCATCATTGCCACATGCCTTGTTGGGTTTTAGTGCATGTAGTCTGTCTGTCAGCTCGTTTACTGTGATTGGGAAATCCAGGGGATTCTGATTGTCTTTAATATTTTCTTTCAGGATTTCTGATTTGGTTTTTATTTCATTTTGAGCAGAATTAGTTTCAGTTGTTTTGTACAGATTTTCAAAGTGTGTCCTCCATATGTTCTCATTTTTGAACTGCCAATTCTTCCTTTTGTGGTCTATAGAGAGTAGACTTCTCCTCGTCTCTTCTCCTATCGTCTCCCGTCCTCTCCTCTCCTCTCATCTCGTCTCATCTCATCTCCTCTTGTCTCGTCTCGTCTTCTCTCCTCTCCTCTTATCTCGTCTCTTCTCCTCTCCTCTCCTCTCCTCTCCTCTCCTCCCTCTCCTCTCCTCTAGTTCTCGTCTCCTCTCGTCTGCTCCTGTCTGCTCTCGTCTCCTCTCATCTCCTCTCGTCTCCTCTCATCTCCTCTCGTCTGCTCCTATTATCTCGTCTCTTTCACAAGTTCTCTGTTTTTATTCTCACAAGTTCCTCTTCTCCTCTCCTCTCCTCTCCTCTCTCGTCTCGTCTCTTCTCTCTCCTCTCCTCTGTCCCTCTCGTCTCGTCTCAGTCTCCTCTCGTCTTCCTCCTTTCTCTGCTCTCCGCTCGTCTCCTCTCCTCTCCTCCTCCTCCTTTCATCTGCTCCCTCCCCTCTCCTCTTCTCTCCTCTCGTCTCCTCTCGTCTGCTCTCCTCTCCTTTTGTCTCCTCTCCTCTCCTCTCCTCCTTTCATCTGCCCTCCTCCCCTCTCCTCTTCTCTCTCCTCTCCTCTCCTCTCGTCTGCTCTCCTCTCCTCCTCTCCTCTCCTCTCCTCTCCTCCTTTCATCTGCTCTCCTCCCCCTCTCCCTCTTCTCTGCTCCTCTCCTCCTCTCCTCCTCTCCTCTCTCCTCTCCCTCCTCTCCTCTCCCTCTCCTCCTTCTCTCCTCTCCTCCTCTCGTCTCCTCTCCTCTCCTCCTCTCCCTCCTGCTCTCTCCTCTCGTCTCATCTCATCATCTCCTCTATCTCATCTCAATTTGTCTCCCTTCCCCTCCCCTCCTCTCTTCCTCTCCCTCCTCTCCTCTCCTCTCCTCTCCTTCCCCTCTCCCCTCCCTCCTCTCCTCCTTTCCTCCTCTCAGCCTCTTTCCTCCTCCATCTCCTCTAGTCTCATCCTCTCCTCTTGTCTCCTCCCCTCTCTCCTCTCCTCTGCTTTCCTCTCATCTGCTTTCCTCTCCTATCTCCTCTCCTCTCCTCTCCTCTCCTCTCCTCCCCTCCCCTCTCTCCTCTCTCCTCCGCTCTCATCCTCTCCTCCTCCACTCTCCTCTCCTCTCCTCTCCTCTCCTCTCCTCTCCTCTCATCTCATCTCATCTCATCTCATCTCATCTCCTCTCGTCTCGTCTCGTCTCATCTCGTCTCATCTGCTCTCCTCTCATCTCATCTCCTCTAATCTCATCTCAATTTGTTTCCCTTCCCCTCCCCTTCTCTCTCTTCCTCTCCTCCCTCCTCTCCTCTCCTCCCCTCTCCTCTCATCTGCTCTCCTCTCCTTTTTGTCTTCGCTCATCTCCTCTCCTCCTCCTCTCCTCTCCTTTTGTCTCCTCTCCTCTTCTCTCCTCTCCTCTCCTCTCCTCTCCTTTTGTCTCCTCTCCTCTTCTCTCATTTGCTCTCCTCTCCTTTTGTCCCCTCCTCCTCCCTCCACTCCTCTCCCTCTCGTCCTCTCTCTCGTCCTCCTCTCGTCTCCTCCGTCTCTCCTCCTCCTCTCATCTCCTCCCTTCTCGTTTGCTTTCCTCTCCTCTCCTCTAGTCCTCATCTCCTCTTGTCTCCTTCTCCTCGCATACCTCTCCTCTCCTCCTCTCCTCTCCTCTCCTCTCCTCCTCCTCTTCTCTCCTTGTCTCCTCCTCTCGTCTCCCCCTCTCCTCTCCTCTCCTCTCCTCTCCTCTCCTCCTCTCCTCTCCTCTCCTCTCCTCTCCTCTCCTCTCATCTCATCTCCTCTAATCTCATCTCAATTTGTTTCCCTTCCCCTCCCCTCCTCTCTTCCTCTCCTCCCTCTCCCTCTCCTCTCCTCCCCTCTCCTCTCCTCTCATCTGCTCTCCTCTCCTTTTGTCTTCTCTCCTCTCCTCTCCTCTCCTCTTCTCTCCTCTCCTCTCCTCCTCTCCTCTCCTCTCCTCTCATCTCGTCTCGTCTCATCTCATCTCCTCTTGTCTTGTCTCGTGTGCTCTCCTCTCCTCTCGTCTCCTCCTTTCCTCTGCTCTCCTCTCGTCTCCTCTCCTCTCCTCTCCTCCTTTCATCTGCTCTCCTCCCCTCTCCTCTTCTCTCCTCTCCTCTCCTCTCGTCTGCTCTCCTCTCCTCTCCTTTTGTCTCCTCTCCTCTCCTCTCCTCCTTTCATCTGCCCTCCTCCCCTCTCCTCTTCTCTCCTCTCCTCTCCTCTCGTCTGCTCTCCTCTCCTCCTCTCCTCTCCTCTCCTCTCCTCTCCTCTCCTCCTTTCATCTGCTCTCCTCCCCTCTCCTCTTCTCTCCTCTCCTCTCCTCTCCTCCTCTCTCCTCTCCTCCTCTCTCCTCTACTCTCCACCTCTCTCCTCCTCTCCTCTCCTCTCCTCTCATCTCGTCTCATCTGCTCTCCTCTCGTCTCATCTCATCTCCTCTAATCTCATCTCAATTTGTCTCCCTTCCCCTCCCCTCCTCTCTTCCTCTCCTCCTCTCCTCTCCTCCCCTCTCCTCTCCTCTCGTCTCCTCTCGTCTCCTCCTCTCATCTCCTCCTTTCGTTTGCTTTCCTATCCTCTCCTCTAGTCTCATCTCCTCTTGTCTTGTCTCCTCTCCTCTCCTCTCCTCTGCTTTCCTCTCATCTGCTTTCCTCTCCTCTCCTCTCCTCTCCTCTCCTCTCCTCCTCTCGCCTTGTCTCCTCTCTTCTCCTCCTCTCCTCTCCTCTCCTCTCATCTCCTCTCGTCTCCTCTCATCTCCTCTCATCTCCTCTCGTCTCCTCTCATCTCCTCTCGTCTCCTCTCATCTCCTCTCGTCTCGTCTCATCTCGTCTCATCTGCTCTCCTCTCATCTCATCTCCTCTAATCTCATCTCAATTTGTTTCCCTTCCCCTCCCCTCCTCTCTTCCTCTCCTCCTCTCCTCTCCTCCCCTCTCCTCTCATCTGCTCTCCTCTCCTTTTGTCTTCTCTCCTCTCCTCTCCTCTCCTCTCCTCTCCTCTTATCTCCTCTCCTCTCCTCTCATCTCCTCTCCTCTCCTCTCCTTTTGTCTCCTCTCCTCTTCTCTCATTTGCTCTCCTCTCCTTTTGTCTCCCCTCCCCTCCACTCCTCTCCTCCTCCCCTCTCGTCTCCTCTCGTCTCCTCTCGTCTCCTCCTCTCATCTCCTCCTATCTCTCATCTCCTCTTGTCTTGTCTCCTCTCCTCTCCTCTCCTCTCCTCTCCTCTCCTCTCCTCTCCTCTCCTCTCCTCCTCTCGCCTTGTCTCCTCTCTCTTTCTCTCATTCTCTCTCCCTCCTCTCTTCTCCTCCTCTCCTCTCCTCTCCTCTCCTCTCCTCTCCTCCTCCACTCTCCTCTCTCCTCTCCTCTCCATCTCATCTCCTCTAATCTCATCTCAATTTGTTTCCCTTCCCCTCCCCTCCTCTCTTCCTCTCCTCCTGCTCTCCTCTCCTTTTGTCTTCTCTCCTCTCCTCTCCTCCTCTCCTCTCCTCTCCTCTCCTCTCCTTTTGTCTCCCCTCCCCTCCACTCCTCTCCTCCTCTCCCCTCTCCTCCCCTCCCCTCCCTCTCCTCTCCTTTCCTTGTCTCTCCTCTCCTCGTCACTCCTCTCCTCGCCACTCCTCTCCTCGTCTCACCTCTCCTCTCCTCCTGTCCTTGCCTCTCCTCGTCTCTCTTCTCCTCCTCTCCTCTCCTCTCCTCTCCTCTCCTCCTCTCCTCTCCTCTCCTCCCCTCTCATCTCCTCCTCTCATCTGCTCTCCTCTCCTCTCGTCTCCTCTCCTCTCCACATCTCTTCATTATCAGAAGTTTTTGCTGAAGTTTGCAGTAGTTTAATGGTGAATTGGATTAAGTGATCCTCTAGTTGGCTTCAGAGAGTCAGAAAACATTTGTGTGTCTGTTTTGTCACTCATGTAGGAATAATGAATGTGTGCTGTTGTGTTTAAATTCTTTGAATTCTATTTCAAACTCCAGTGGACTCTTTTCATAGACCGTTGTGTGAACCATCTAGTGAATCTAGTGAAGATTTCCCATTAGTAAATGTAGGTTAATACATTGACTAACATTACTAAACAATGAGTAATACATATGTTATTTATTTACATTATTTATTAATCTTTGTTTTAATAAAAACACAACTGTTAATTTATATTTCTCAAGTCCATTAAATAATATCAACTTTTGATTTTAATAATGTACTAGTAAATGTTACAATTACTAAGATTAATAAATGCTTTGGAATTATTTTTCATTGTTAGTTTTAATTTTTATATTTTAATATTTGTTACAAATTTAGTAATATGTCTTTTGTCATTTTTATTAGTTACTTTAAAAAATCTATCTATCTATCTATCTATCTATCTATCTATCTATATTTATTTATCAATATAGTTTATATTAATTTTTATTTCTGTTGTAATTATTTTAAAACTTCACATTCAATTGAATGTCACACTTTATTTTAAGGTCCAATTCTCGCTATTAACAAACCATTAACTACGACTTTTGCTTACTAATTTGCTCCTTTTAATTGTTAGTAAGGTGGTTGTTAAGTTTAGGTACTGGGTAGGATTAGGGATGTAGAATATGGTCAAGCCCTACTGTTTGAGAATATATGCTTTACAAGTACTAATAAACAGCCTATGGGTTATTAATTGGCATGCTAATAAATAATTCCTTCTGGGTACTCAAAACGCTTTACATAGAAGGGGGTATTTTCTCAACCACCACCAGTGTGCAGCATCCACCTGAATGATGCGACGGCAGCCATAGTGCGCCAGAACGCCCACCGCACACCAGTTTATTGGTGGAGAGGAGACAGAGTGATGCAGCCAAGTAGATATGGGGATGGTTAGAAGGCCATGGTGGTCAGAGGCCAATGGGCAAATTTGGCCAGGATGCCGGGGTTACACCCCTACTCTTTTTCGAAGGACATCCTGGGATTTTTAATGACCACAGAGAGTCAGGACCTTGGTTTAACGTCTCATCCAAAAGACGGTGCTTTTTGTCAGTATAGTGTCCCCATCACTACACTGGGGCGTTAGGACCCACACAGACCACAGGGTGAGCGCCCCCTGCTGGCCTCACTAACACCTCTTCCAGCAGCAACCTTGTTTTTCCCAGGAGTCTCCCATCCAGGTACTGACCAGCTCAGCCCTGCTTAGCTTCAGTGGACAACCAGTCTTGGGCTGCAGGGTGATATGGCTGCCGACAATAAACAACTAGTTGATAGCGTGAATAGGTCCATATACTGAAGTGTTACCCATCTTAAATGAAAATAAGCAGTGTTTTTTTCTCTCTCTCCAAGTAGCTAAAATTAATGTTAAAGTTAATGCTTCTTTTTTAAAATACAAGCTCAGTTTTATTTTAATTAACTTTTATTTCAAGATCACACATTTTTACTATGGTTTTTATTAACTGTAATAACCCTAAGTTATGTTAACTGCTGTTTACCAGAGGAATCTTATTGTAGAGTGTTACTGAGTTTTCTATATGTGACCCTGGAGCACACAGAGTGTATGTCAGCTGATTGTCTCTTTCTCTCTCTCTGTGTGTGTGTGTGTGTGTGTTTGTGTTGTGTCTTTGTTTGTTTGTGTCTGTTGTGTGTGTGCAGTGGAAGCGGAGCCGCACTGTAACTGCACCACCAGCGTCTGCTCCATGTTCTCCACCAGCCTCTACTACCTGTACCCCTTCAACATCGAGTACCACATCTTCGTCTCCGCTATGCTGTTGGTGATGTGGAAGAACATCGGCCGCACGCTGGACCTCCACAGCAACCGCAAGCGTCCCAGCACAAGGAGCCCGGGTCTGCTGCTTGGCCCCATGCTGGGTCTGCTGGCACTGGCCAGCTCCGTCACTGTGCTGGTGGTGTACCTGATGCAGGTGGAGAACTTGCAGTGTGTGTGCGTGTGTGTGTGTGTACTTACCATATTTTAGGGACAAACTTTATACCCAACATTGAGCTTAACCTGACAAAATCTCCAAAAACTTTCCTTTGGGGACGATTGTATTAGTTGAATGGAGACTCTAATGGTCCCTGTGGGTCTCTACTGGTAATGTTAAAGCCACTAAATGCTGATGGAATGTGGCCCAAAACACAGGGTTGCCAGATCTTTCTAACAAAAGCAGATCAAAGGCAGATTAAAAATAGCCCCAAATGTCCCAATCCAAATACCAAAACTCAACATATCTTATAGCTTTTCTTATAACACTCTTACAGCCAACAATGCACCATTATTCATTATATGGAATATCAACTTGAAAATCACTATTAGTAATCATTAATAGCCTGTGTTCATAAAATAATCTGTTGGTGTACCTGATGCAGGTGGAGAAGTCTCCGCAGGCCGCCGTCTCCATGTTCTACTGCTACGGCGTGGTGATGCTGAGCTGCATGTGTGTCGCGAGCGGAGCCGGGCTGCTGGTGTACCGTCTGGAGGCCTGGCCCATGGACACGGGTTCGAACCCGTCCCGCACGCTGGACACGGAGCTGCTGCTGCTGGGCTCGTCGCTGGGCTCCTGGCTGATGTCGTGGTGCAGTGTGGTCGGGCGGCGGCGGGACCCGGCTCTCCGAGCTTCCGCTGGACCTGTCTGGTGTACTCGCTGCTGCTGGTGCTGGAGAAGTGTGTGCAGAACCTGTTCATCGTGGAGTCGCTGTACCGCAGACGCAGGGATCCGGATGACACCCTCGCAACTGAGGTGTTCTGCGTCACACCACCGTACGACGGCATCGTGAACCGCGGCTACGAGACGACCCTGGAGGGAGAGACGCCCAAGAACAGAGTGGCGTTCAGCAGGAAGCAGACCGACGTCACACTTCCTGTGGGAAACCGGCTAAACGTGACGCCCGGGAGGAAGAGACAAATCCTGAAGAACATCACCATCTTCCTCTTCATGTGCAACATCTCGGTGAGAAGCAACATTTCTGCTCAGATATTTTTTATCTAAAAGTGAAAGCACTTCACATGTCTTCCCTCTTTACAACCAGCAGTTTTGGCAAAAAAAATGTATTTAAAAACAAAGCTACACTTTGTTGAGCAGTTTTAGATGTAATATATATTTCACTAAATAAAAAATAAAAAGTTTTGTTTTTTCTGCTGGTGTACCAAAACTTTCCAAACCATGACTTCAAAACCAAGGTACTGTACATCCTGGAGCATCATTTCTGTGTACCATTACACCCAGTTTACTCAGCTGAAGGCTGACTGTTTTTCCCAAAGGCTCATTTTTGGAAGAAAATTACTCTCTGGCCCATAAAACATCAGTTGATAGTGAGCATGACTGTCAGGCTCCAAATAAACGATGTTTTGTTCTTCTCTCTGTGTCCAGCTGTGGATTCTCCCGGCCTTCGGCTGCCGTCCGCAGTATGACAGCGGTCTGGAGCAGGAGACCTTCGGATACAGCGTTTGGACCACGGTGCTGAACCTGGCTATTCCCATGAACCTCTTCTACCGCATGCACTCGGTGGCGTCGCTCTTCGAGGTCTTCCGGAAGGTTTGAGGGTGTGTGGAAGACTGTATCTGGTGCTCACAAACACTGACAGACACACAAACACTGGTCTGAGGAAGCTCATGCGTTCAGAACGACTGATCGGATCCGTTCTCATGGACTCCATCGGCTCTTAAAGATGCTCTCAGTAACTTGACAGACTAGAAGTTCTCAGGCACACACACACACTTACTAACACACACACTAACTCACACACACACACACACACACACATACACACACACACACGTCTTCACTTGATCAAGGATGATGTTCTCTTATATCAAGTTCTCAAGTGGGTTTAAATCCTGAATGTTTTTAGTACAATGTCTGATTGGAAAATCCTTGAATCTTGCATGCTATCGAACAAACACATGGTACATATTGTAGTTTTTAATTATGCAAATGCTCATTTAAATGAAGGAGAAATAGAGTAAAACCACCAAACTAGTGGTGATTTGAGTCTGATCAAATCATCTGAACCGGCAAAAAACGACTTTCTTGTTTTGTTTTTCAGTACAAATATCTGAACATTCTCAAATCAAGTGTGCTTCTCCAGTAAATGTTTCATGATTTAATTTAGATATCTGTGCTGAGGAGGAACCTCAGTCTTTGCAGTGTGATCAGAAGCAGAACTGATCATAAAACCACAGGTATATTCATTGCACTTGAGGATTTTTCCGACTGTAGAACTCAAGTCAGGCTTAAACTCTTGCATGAAGACCTGCTGATGTCACGAATCTCACAAACACTCCAGCGTCTCTTCTCAGAAGTGTTCGTTATAACGGCCTGCTAACTTCTAAAGCAACATGAAAACACTCAGTGAGACTTTAAACAGATGAACAGTGACACACGGATCACATCACAGAACTCCAGTTGTATTTCATGATGATCTTCAGATCATGTAGCTCTATTCAGATGCATTTATAGCACATCATCTGTTGCATTTACATTTTGAAATGTTATATTTTTTTTTTTTTTTTGTAACGCTTTGCATTCTTCTTGGGAACGTGTTTCCTCAGTCCTGAAGATTTCTGTGAGCAATGGTTTTCAAAAAAGGGCTTGAAGGCGCTCCGACGCTGGAGAGTAATGAGGTATCTGTGCGTTTATGGATTTAATGGGAATCTCAGCTGAGATTCTGACTGGAATCCATTATTCATGTTTCAGCAGGAGGTGGACTGTTTGTTTTGGTCTGAAGTACAGATGTTCACGTCTGCACAACATCAGCATCGCAAACACACGCTCCTGGTGACTGTGATTATGGGATGTTCTCACGGCGCGGAGGGAGAAACAATGTGAAACGCTCCTTTCATTCACATGTAGATGTTTCTGTAGAGCGGCTCTGCTGATCTTCAGCAGATGTTTAGTAGTAAACGACTTTATCATCAGCCTTTCTTCTCTTTTTAACTCCTCCACCCCCAAACAGTGAAACGCACAACAATAAGACCTGTGGTGCAAACCTCGATTTTGTTTTTCACTTCCCCCAAATGAACACATGTATGTTAACTTCAGATAAATAAAATATCCTTGGATCTAAACAGTACAGTGGCTTTAGAGTTTCTTTGAATCATGAAATCAACATGAGCTCCATTGACTTTGTTTATGGTCATCGTTCACATAAGTCACATAAAGCCATTTAAACAGTGCACTGCAAAAATAATGTTCTTACTTTGTATTTTTGTGTTTTCCAGTACAAATATCTTAACATCCTTAAATCAAGATACTTTAACATGAAAAGCAAAATAACTTGAAAATATCCTGTTTTTCTGAGAAATGTATCAGTGAGTTTATGATTAAAATGAAATCATTTTTGATACATTTGTCAGAAAATAAGACTCAAAATAAGTCATTTTGGTTTCCAGGTGTCGATGTTTAGATATTTATGCTGGAAAACAAACAAAAAAACAGAGGAAAAAAATCATGTTTTGCAGTTTGTGTTCTGCTTTTTTTTTCTACATTTATGCATTTCAAAAGAGGAGCAAATGTAATTTGTCAAAGAGCCAACAATATTTGTAATATATAAAGGCGGGTTTATTGTAGAACTAGAAGCACGGGAGTGATTTCACGCGATCTTCATGGCTTTCATCTCTGAAGCTGAAGCTGTGTAATTTAAACATTTGTTCAGACTGTGTGTTACTGAAGCGTCCGCGAGTCCAGCGAGCCTCGTGTTCGGTTCTTCTGGAGGTCTTCATGTATAAATGCAGCTGTTTTTATTATTCAGAGATCTAAACACTGGTGTGTTCCAGAAGATGCATAAAACAACCTTCTTACTGCAATATTTCTGTCTTGTTTTCCAGTACAGATACCTAAATATTCATCAAGACAGATTTACTCAAGAATCAAAATGAAAGAGTCATCCAAATGTGGATCCAAAAAAACTTGAGTTTATGCTTAAAGAAAAAGAAGAATCTACCAACGGGGTCAGAAAAATGGACTTCATTCAAATATAAAACCAGAATTATTTTTCTGATATTTTGTTTTGTTTTAAGCAAACATTTAATTTTGATTTTTTTTTTTATTATTATGGGAAAACATTCCTAAAAATATCAAGTCGTCACCATTATTTATACAGTGCTTTTTACAATGCAGATTGTGTCAAAGCAGCTTTACAGTATTAAATGGAAATAGTGTTCCATTCTCCTCCTTAAATATCCAATGTAATTTTGCTTCCCAAGAAACAATAATTTGATGTATGCATGTTTAGTTATTTGTACTGGAAAAGACAAAAATGTAAGGAATCTTCTGTTCTGCAGAGTAAATGATGACAGCCCATTCTGCTTGAGTAAAGTGAGGTCTTACTGGACTGATGGACATCAGAAGAGTCTCTATGTGATCAGTGAGTCACTGTCTCTTCATGAGGCTCGATCTCAGTATCCTTCAAACACAGATGTGCTCCTGATGAGGCCAGATGTCTGACAGTTCGAGGTGTTCCTCCGGCCGGAGCAGCTGTGGAGTGAAGCTTCTCTCGTGTGTTTGTGATGTTTAGCGGCTTCTGAGGCTCTTCTTGCAGAACTGAGAGACGCTTTTCCACATTTCACACGCGTCTGAGACTCTAGCTGCTGCTTTTAGTGTCACTGTCAGTTCATGCATTTCATTCTTTATTTATAAAGCACATTTTAAAACAATGGAAAAGTTGACCAAAGTGCTGTATATAGAAATCAATAATCAAAATATAGACAATGTACAAAAACAATGCAAATAAAGATTTAACCCATCATAAATGTTTCAAACAAATAAGATTTAAGCATAGATTTAAAAATAGATGGAGAAGGTGCTGTTCGGATAGCAACAGGGAGAGTTGGACCAGAAACAACAGAAAAAGCTTAATCAACAACTCAGTGAGATAAACCGGTGCAAGAATATTGAGCGATTTAAAAAACAAAATTCATATTTTAAATTCAACTCTCAATTTTACAGGCAACCACTGCAGAGAAATCAAAATAGAAAAGATGAGGTGAAACGTTCGTGTTCCAGTCAAGAGCCTGGCTGCTGCATTTTGGAGCAATTGAAACGCTCCACAGATGAGCAGTTAATCCCATAATAAAGTGAATTACAAACGAGAAATGACAAATGCATGAATTACTTTTTCAAAATTCTTTGTTGATAAAAATGATTTTTTTAGCCATGGAATTTAGCCATGTGACGAAGATGAAAAAATGAAAAGAAAAAAAAAAAACATGACTTAACTACTCCATTAATCTGTTTGTCAAACTTTAGGCCAAGCCAAATCAAAAAAAGTTTTTTTTGCACATGGAGTTATAATTACTACTAGCGTTAAGCTAGGTCCAAACAAAATTACTTGTGTTTTACCTTTATTTAAAGTCAAAAGATTTTTGTAAGCCATATTTTTAGTTCCTGGATGCATGCATACAGAGCTCCTAGTGCATTATTTCCATTTGTTTTAAAGGAAGATACAACTATAGATCATCAGCATATAAATGGAATGAAATTCCATATTTCTTACAAATCAAACCCAAGGGTAGTATATAACATAAAAAGAGTCGGAGCCAGAATGGAGCCCTGAGGAACACCACAAAACTGTGTGACTTTTTTCTGACTGATGTGTTGCACTGAAGTGATTGTCATGATCCTCTGTTTACTGTAGGTGGCGCTACAGACGCATTTATACTCTCATCCTGCTTTCATTGAGGATTTCTGAGTCTGTGTGAATGAATCAATCTTCAAGGGAAATCCTGAACTGAACTCTGCTATGAGAGAATCGATGCACAGTCGCTATCTGAGGAAAACCTGACCAAACCTCCTCATTCCTGCGCTCTTATTTGTGTCGTTTCAGATGTTCATTTTTGTGCGTGTCCTTCTTTGAGAAAAAAAAAAAAAAAAAAAAAAAAAAAAACTAAATCTGTGCGTGCTGCAAATAATGAATGCAATCATAGATCATCATTATGATTATGAAGCCGTGTGTTGTTGACATCTGCTCACTGACATTTACACCTGAACGCGTTAATATTGGCGGGGCATGTTGTCACAAAGAAAGCCCGCTGTTTATTTATTTGAAATAAATCTGTTAAGTTAAAAAGGTTACACTTTATTTTAAGGTGTCCTTGTTTCAATGTAATTATACATTTAAGTGCTGAGTAATATTGATTAACTACATGTACTTACCATATGGTTATGGTAACTTGCATGTAATTATGCATAGTTTATTGATAGCTATTATAGCAGTAAGTAAATGTAATGTGTGTAACATGATACCTTAAAAGTTACCGAAACATTGACAATCTCTATAAATCTGATTGTGAATGAGCTGCATGCACATCTCGTCTGCCTGCGTTATCTTTAATGGGTCAGCAGATAACTTCAACAAATGAACTTGAAATTATGAAATACAAACCATGCAAAAGCTAATGTAATTACTGAGTTGTACACATCAATGAGTTGTAAGATTACATGCGTGACAATCATGTAAATGAGCAGCGGTTCCTTTTATTCATTCAGTGCATATCCAGACTGAATCTCTCTCTCTCTCTCTCTCGTTCAAAATAGCCATGCACAGTTCCCTAGCGCTCAGAGAGTTCAGACAGCTGTGCGCAAACACCGGATCGTCTGGAGTGCACCGGATTCGCTCGGTGTAGGATTCGCTCCTCGGTCATGCGGCGCGCCTCGGTACCGGAGACAGCATGCGCGACCGAACCGAGCCGCGGGAGACGCTGACGCGCGCGCTGATCCTCTGGACGCTGCTCGGGAACGCTCTGGTGTGCGCCACCGTGCTGCGCTTCCGCCACCTGCGCGCCAAAGTCACGCACGTCTTCATCGCGTCGCTGGCCGTGTCGGACCTGCTGGTGGCCGTGCTCGTGATGCCGTGGAAGGCTGTGGCGGAGGTGGCCGGCTTCTGGCCGTTCGGCGCGTTCTGCAACATCTGGGTGGCGTTTGACATCATGTGCTCCACCGCGTCAATCCTGAACCTGTGCGTGATCAGCGTGGACCGCTACTGGGCCATCAGCAGCCCGTTCCGCTACGAGCGCAAGATGACCCCGCGCGTCTCCTTCGTGATGATCGGCGCGGCGTGGACGCTGTCCGTGCTCATCTCGTTCATCCCGGTGCAGCTGGACTGGCACAAAACCGACGCGGGCGCCGCGGAGCCCAACGCGTCCGACGCGGACAGCTGCGACTCGAGCCTGAGCCGCGTGTACGCCATCTCCTCGTCCCTCATCAGCTTCTACATTCCCGTGGCCATCATGATCGTCACCTACACGCGCATCTACCGGATCGCGCAGGTCCAGATCCGGAGGATCGCGTCGCTGGAGCGCGCTGCAGAGCACGCGCAGAGCCGCCGGTCCGACCGGAGCCTCCACCGGAGCCTCAAGACGTCGTTCCAGCGCGAGACCAAAGTCCTGAAGACGCTGTCCGTGATCATAGGCGTGTTCGTGTGCTGCTGGCTGCCGTTCTTCGTGCTCAACTGCGTGGTTCCGTTCTGCCGCCGCGAGCCGTGCGTTAGCGACACCACCTTCGACGTGTTCGTGTGGTTCGGCTGGAGCAACTCGTCGCTCAACCCCGTCATCTACGCCTTCAACGCGGAGTTCCGCAGGGGCTTCTCCAGTCTGCTCCGCTGCCGGACTCCGGTGGAGACGGTGAACGCCAGTAACGCGCTCGTGTCCTACAACCGGGAGGCGGCGAGCGCGTGCGTCAACATCATCCCGAACGTGGTGGACGAGACGCTCGACCGGATGTCGCAACTGTCGCGGGGCGGCGACGTCGACCTGGACGGCGCGTTCACGCCGAACGGCATCCTCTGAGCGCGAGCGTTAACGAAAAGTTGCGCTGTAGTTGTCACATGCCTGCGCTGCCGTTTGATCCGGTGAGTCCCGTTATCGCTCCCCAGATAGCACACGCACGTCTGTAAAAGGTCAGTTTTACATACTTTCTAAATCATAAACATCTTAAAGGCATCTAATATACGTCTGTTTGACATCTGATAGGAAACATACAGAAGAGATAACGCCCTAAAAACACGTCTTGCGGACGTCAACGACTCTGTGATGTACGTGTGCTATCAGAGTATTGATTGAATTTTATCAATTCCAATTCTGATTCTCATCCATTTTAAAGTGGTTAAAAATATGAACTCAAATATTTTAATATCAAACATATTTATTCTGTGTCTCTTTTTGCAAAACATTTAATTGCTGCTGAACCTGAACGAAAACCAGGCGCTGCATAAAAACTGGACTCGATTAAGAGTTTTTCTTTACTCAAGTAAATTTAAAAACTATCTGTACTTGTGATTTTTTCTTTTTAATATTTTATTTATAAGTTTTTCTGGAAACACAAAACAAAACAAAATCCCACAAACTGTATACAAAAAGTGTTATAAACTAAGCACACAAAAGAAAATACAGAAAAAGTACTAGATTTCTAATGCAATTAGGTATTAAATAATATTTCATATGAAACGTAGTGCAGTAAAAAGTACAATATGATGCTTTGGAGTTTGGAATGTTGTGAAGTAAAAGTTTTTGAAAGAAAAACCCTGATAAAGTACAGACCCTTAACAGCAGAGTAAAAAATACTTCCCCTCTGTCCTCCTCTGGTGTGACGTCACTGAGACGCAGCGAGGTCGGGATCAAACCCTCACACTGTGAGCAGCTGAATGACCCTCTGCACATCAACATGTCCAAACCTTCGTTTCTAGAGCCATTATACAATACCAACCCATTCTAGCAGCTTAAACTGCAAAATAACGATCTTAATGTTGTAAAATGTATCAGTTGAGAAACTAATTTCATGTAAAGCAGCTCTACAGAATTATTCAGATCATTTCAGTTCAGTGCTGATTCAGTTCCGTTCACTAACAGTGTTAATGCTGCAGAATGAATCAATAATGAAACAAATATGATTCAGCTGTAACCCAGCTAACACTCTCAGAACTTCTCTCAAAGTTATGAACAACGCTCTTAATATTACGCTAGTTAAATTTATGTGGACTTTAATAATGTTCTCAAAATGTTTGCACAAAAACATTATTTATACATGCTTTCTTTCTGAAATGTTTCAGCTTGACGTTCATGTAATGTTTGAAATGTTACTAGTTTCAGAACATTCAAAAGTAACGTTCCCATGATGTTTGTACAGTGATGCAGTGGCACGTTCCCTTAATGTTTGTATAACCAAGGAAAACTTTTCAAAACATTTAAAAAATGGATTATTTGAACATTCAGAAAGTTCAGAAACATTCTTAGAACATATTTTTTTCTTAGTCAACAAGTAGATAATAGTGTCATTATTCAGAGCAAAGTCAAACTGATAATATTTCTGAAGAATACATGTGTTTTGAAGCCCATGTCATGGACGCATGAAAAAAGCCCAAGCAAATGAATTACTGTGAACAATAAACTACATCTGAACTCAAAATAATGACAAATATTCATCAATACTCACTTATTCATGGATAAAGTTGAGTGATTAATTTTACAAACTTGATTTCCGCTCACTGATTTCTGCACTGCATGGTTTTCATATTTCCAGTATAAACATCCTTAAAGCAAGATATATTTACTGCAGATGTAAAATGACAAGATATTGAGATAAATAGATTAAAATGAAACAAGTTCTCTCTTTAAACAAGAACAAAATCTGCCCAATGGAGCTTGAAAAATAAACTCAAAGGGAAAAAAAAGGTTATTTTTCTGATTCCATTTGCAGTAGTTTGTTCTTGTTTTAAGCAAAAAAGCTCTTAATTTTGATAGATTATAAAAAAAAAAACAAAAACAAGACTTAATATCTTAAGTCATTTTCTTTCTCCAGTAAATGCATCTGAATTAAAAAGTCTAGATATTTGTACTGGAAAATTACAGTTAGAAAATCACTTTTGCATTGCATATAGATTATAGATGAGTGTTTGCACCATGTTTCAGACTGAAGCTCTCTTCTCATGTATGGTCTGGAAGTGAGAGAATGTCGTTCATAAGTCTGGAATAGTTCTGATCTCACTGGAGCAGAAGATCAGTGTGCTGCTTTATTAAAGTGCTGCTCGTTTATGAACATCTTCGTCTTCCTCAGCGTCCGTGACTCACACCGGCCGGAGAGCTCCGCTCCAGCTCAGCTGTGTTCTGATGCACTGATTCATGGCTTGATAGTGCGGTGATGTGGTGCTCTGAGGATTCTGGAGGTGCAGCGCTGTTTGATGGTGAATGTCTTCACTGTGTTTCATTACTGTAATGTTTATTGTTTACAAAAGCGAAGCCTGTAGATGCACTGTAATGAAACACCTCCAGAGCTGTAAACTGTGAACAGAGACTCTGAATGTGTGTGTGTGTGTGTGTGTGTGCGTGTGCGTGTGTGCTGTTCTTGTGCAGTCATGTGCACAGATGTTTTTTAATAAAATGACCATTAAATGAGCATATTTTGTGCTTGCAGGTGTGTGTTCAGCGGCTGTCTGAGGAACAGTGTTTTCTCTGTCTGGTTATTGTTATGGTAGAAGTGATTTCTGATTACTAAATGACATAAAACAATGCAATCTGTCGCTCAGATGATCTGATCCAGTGTTAGCAGAGCAATGATGTTCCTTCAGTATTTCTGTCTTGTTTTTCAGAACAAATATCGAAACATTCTGAAATCAAGATACATTTACTGGAGAATCAAAATGACTGAAGATATTAATTCTCGTTTTCTGAAAGAAACAAAAGAGTGAGTTTTTGCTTAAAACGAACAAATATTTGCCGGTGTGGTCCGAAAAATAAACAATTCAAAGTGAAACAACTTTTGTTTTTCTGACCCAACTGACAGATTTTTTGTTTTGTTTTAAGCAAAAACTTACATTTATTTATTTTATTTTTTTTCCAGAAAATGCGACTTAATGCCTTACAGTGCTATTTTAGCATCACTGAAAATATAATCTTGTTTTTATTAAAACTTTGAAGCCATTTTTTTTTAAATTTGCCTTGTTTATTTTAGTTGTAGTAATTTTGTTGTGCGTTTTTGTAATTTTTTTTATGTAAATACATATAATATGTAAATATTCAGATTTAGACGTTTTTTTTTTTTATATTTATACTAGAAAACAAAACAAAAATATATATATATTTTTTCTATACTGATAGTCTGCCGAGGCACTTAACACTGATGTAACACAGAAATAAGAGTGTTTCTCCTAAAGCTGCTCAGGACTGCAGTGATATCCGTCACGCAGCTGTAACTCTCTCAGACACTGATGCTCCTGAACGTGAGGAAATCACTTCACACACAAAGTCCTGTTTCACTCACTATACATGCTTTTTTAAAGTTATTACAAGCAGGGTTTGAAATTAACATCCGCCAACGAGGCTAATGCTGTAAAATCATAGCCCATTTGGTGGGTTACTTTTCGTAAATCATGTTCACTCATTAATTTTTTGGGCAAGTTTATTTAAGCCAAATCTGCGAAATAATGGCATGCCGGCGTGCTGGTTTTCTTAGCATTAAAGCAATAACGAAGAGTTGAAAAACAACTGAAGACGCACACCGTGTCTACACCGGACGCGAGCAGCGCGACAGAATACAGTAGAACCCATTACAATCAGTGGAAGCTGCGCGACACGACAGATCCCACACAGAAAACTAAATCAAAAAAGAATGGCTCTTTTGATC
>NC_056610.1:24437776-24485276 GCF_018340385.1 Cyprinus carpio
TTGAGGTCCTGTGTGTGTGGAGCTGAGAACTGACTACTGATTGTTCTAGTTTTGTCTGTGAAGAATGTCTGGAAATGCTGGAAATTAAGCTTTGAAATCACAGGAATAAATTACGTTTTAAAATATATTCAAATAGAAAACAGTTAATTTAAATAGTAAAAATATCTCACAATATTACTGCTTTTGCTGTACTTTGGATTACTTTTGTGGTGAATTATTCCGCTACGCTGCGCAGACACTGATGGTCCCTGACAGCGACTGACCACTCGTCTGCTCTCAGCCGCTATCTCCATGATGACCGCGCTCTACAGCCACCTGCTCAGATCTTATAATGATCACCATAACCATGAGCAATAACTAAAATAAACATTTAAACACTGAAATATGTTACTAGTTCAGCCCAACCGTTAAACAACATCAGTTGTGACTGTTGTTAAATTATCAAAATATTAAGTCACAAAAATGTTAAATTAAGTCTTTTTAAGAAAAAAAAACAGTTGACAGAAAAACATGATAATATTTGTGAAGACATGCATTAAATTATAGAAATATTAAAGCAATTAGTGTGTGTGTGTGTGTGTGTTTTGTATGAGTGAGTGTGAGCGCAATTGTGTGTGTTTATATGTGTGTGTGTGAGCGCAAGTGTGTGTGTTTATATAAGTGAGTGTGAGTACGAGTGTGATTGTGTTTATGAGTGAGTGTGTGTGTTTATATGAGTGATTGTGTGTGTGTGTGTGTGTGTGTGTGTGTTTGTGTTAATATGAGTGAGTGTGAGCGTGAGTGTGAATGAATGTGTGTGTGTGTGTTTACATGAGTGAGTGTGAGCACGAGGGTGAGTGTGTGTGTGTGTGTGTGTGTGTGTGTGTGTTTATATGAATGAGTGTGAGCACGAGTGTGTGTGTGTGTTTATATGAGTGAGTGTGAGCATGAGTGTGAGTGAGTAAATGTGTGTGTGTGTGTGTGTGTGTTTATATGAGTGAGTGTGAGCACGAGTGTGAGTGAGTGTGTGTGTTTATAGAGTGTGTGTCTTTATATGAGTGAGTGTGAGCACGAGTGTGAGTGTTTATATCAGTGAGTGTGAGCACAAGTGTGAGTGTTTATATGAGTGAGCGTGAGCACGAGTGTGTGTGTGTATGTTTATATGAGTGAGTGTGAGCACGAGTGTAAGTGAGTGAGCGAGTGAGTGTGTGTGTGTGTTTATATGAGTGAGTGTGAGCACGAGTGTGTGTGTGTGTGTGTTTATATGAGTGAGTGTGTGTCTTTATATGAGTGAGTGTGAGCACGAGTGTGAGTGTTTATATCAGTGAGTGTGAGCACAAGTGTGAGTGTTTATATCAGTGAGTGTGAGCAATAGTGTGAGTGTTTATATGAGTGAGCGTGAGCACGAGTGTGTGTGTATGTTTATATGAGTGAGTGTGAGCACGAGTGTGTCTTTATATGAGTAAGTGAGTGTGTGTGTGTATTTATATGAGTGAGTGTGAGCACAAGTGTGAGTGTTTATATGAGTGAGTGTGAGCACGAGGGTGAGTGTGTGTGTTTATATGTGTGAGTGTGTGTGTGTTTTTATATGAGTGAGTGTGAGCACGAGGGTGAGTGTGTGTGTGTTTATATGAGTGAGTGTGATGAGTGTGTGTGAGTGAGTGTGTGTGTGTTTATATGAGTGAGTGTGAGCACGAGGGTGAGTGAGCGTGTGTTTTTATATGAGTGAGTGTGTGTGTATTTATATGAGTGAGTGTGAGCACAAGTGTGAGTGTGTTTATATGAGTGAGTGTGTGTGTGTTTATATGAGTGTGTTTATATGATTGAGTGTGTGTTTATATGAGTGAGTGTGAGCGTGAGTGTGTGTGTGTTTATATTAGTAAGCGTGTGTTTATATGAGTGAGTGTGAGCACGAGGGTCAGTAAGTGAGTGTGTGTGTGTGTGTGTTTATATGAGTGAGTGTGAGCACGAGGGTAAATGAGTGTGTTTGTGTTTATATGAGTGAGTGTGAGCAGGAGGGTGAGTGAGTGTGTGTGTGTGTGTGTGTGTGTGTGTGTGTGTGTGTGTTTATATGAGTGAGTATGAGCTTGAGGGTAAGTAAGTGAGTGTGTGTGTTTATATGAGTGAGTGTGAGCATGAGGGTAAGTGTGTGTGTGTGTTTATATCAATGAGTGTGAGCACGAGTGTGAGTGTGTGTGTGTGTTTATATGTGTGTGTGAGTGAGTGTGTGTGTGTTTATATGAGTGAGTGTGAGCATGAGGGTGTGTGTTTATATGAGTGAGTGTGAGCAGGAGGGTGAGTGTGTGTGTGTTTATATGAATGAGTGCATGAGTGTGAGTGAGTGTGTGTGTGTTTATATGAGTTGAGTGTGAGCACGTGTGTGAGTGTGTTTATATGAGTGAGTGTGAGCATGAGTGTGAGTGAATGTGTGTGTGTGTTTATATGAGTGAGTGTGAGGATGAGTGTGTGTGTTTATATGAGTGAGTGTGAGGATGAGTGTGTGTGTTTATATGAGTGTGAGCAAAAGTATGAGTGTTTATATGAGTGAGCGTGAGCACGAGTGTGTGTGTTTATATGAGTGAGTGTGTGTCTTTATATGAGTGAGTGAGTGAGTGTTTGTGTGTGTATTTATATGAGTGAGTGTGAGCAAAAGTGTGTGTTTATATGAGTGAGTGTGAGAAATAGTGTGTGTTTATATGAGTGAGTGTGTGTGTGTGTGTTTATATTAGTAAGCGTGTGTTTATATGAGTGAGTGTGAGCACGAGGGTCAGTAAGTGAGTGTGTGTGTGTGTTTATATGAGTGAGTGTGAGCACGAGGGTAAATGAGTGTGTTTGTGTGTATATGAGTGAGTGTGAGCAGGAGGGTGAGTGAGAGTGTGTGTGTGTGTGTGTGTGTGTGTGTGTGTGTGTGTGAGTGAGTGTGTGTGTGTTTATATGAGTGAGTGTGAGCATGAGGGTGTGTGTTTATATGAGTGAGTGTGAGCAGGAGGGGTGAGTGTGTGTGTGTTTATATGAATGAGTGTGAGCATGAGTGTGAGTGAGTGTGTGTGTGTTTATATGAGTGAGTGTGAGCACGAGTGTGAGTGTGTTTATATGAGTGAGTGTGAGCATGAGTGTGAGTGAATGTGTGTGTGTGTTTATATGAGTGAGTGTGAGGATGAGTGTGTGTGTTTATATGAGTGAGTGTGAGGATGAGTGTGTGTGTTTATATGAGTGTGAGCAAAAGTATGAGTGTTTATATGAGTGAGCGTGAGCACGAGTGTGTGTGTTTATATATGAGTGAGTGTGTGTCTTTATATGAGTGAGTGAGTGAGTGTTTGTGTGTGTGTTATTTATATGAGTGAGTGTGAGCAAAAGTGTGTGTTTATATGAGTGAGTGTGAGAAATAGTGTGTGTTTATATGAGTGAGTGTGAGCGTGAGTGTGTGTGTGTTTATATTAGTAAGCGTGTGTTTATATGAGTGAGTGTGAGCACGAGGGTCAGTAAGTGAGTGTGTGTGTGTGTTTATATGAGTGAGTGTGAGCACGAGGGTAAATGAGTGTGTTTGTGTTTATATGAGTGAGTGTGAGCAGGAGGGTGAGTGAGAGTGTGTGTGTGTGTGTGTGTTTATATGAGTGAGTATGAGCTTGAGGGTAAGTAAGTGAGTGTGTGTGTTTATATGAGTGAGTGTGAGCATGAGGGTAAGTGTGTGTGTGTGTATATCAATGAGTGTGAGCACGAGTGTGAGTGTGTGTTTATATGTGTGTGTGAGTGAGTGTGTGTGTGTTTATACGAGTGAGTGTGAGCATGAGGGTGTGTGTTTATATGAGTGAGTGTGAGCAGGAGGGTGAGTGTGTGTGTGTTTATATGAATGAGTGTGAGCATGAGTGTGAGTGAGTGTGTGTGTGTTTATATGAGTGAGTGTGAGCACGAGTGTGAGTGTGTTTATATGAGTGAGTGTGAGCATGAGTGTGAGTGAATGTGTGTGTGTTTATATGAGTGAGTGTGAGGATGAGTGTGTGTGTTTATATGAGTGAGTGTGAGGATGAGTGTGTGTGTTTATATGAGTGTGAGCAAAAGTGTGAGTGTTTATATGAGTGAGCGTGAGCACGAGTGTGTGTGTTTATATGAGTGAGTGTGTGTCTTTATATGAGTGAGTGAGTGAGTGTGTGTGTTTATATGAGTGAGTGTGAGCAAAAGTGTGTGTTTATATGAGTGAGTGTGAGAAATAGTGTGAGTGGTTATATGAGTGAGCACGAGTGTGTGTGTGTGTATGTTTATATGAGTGAGAGTGAGAACGAGTGTGAGTGTGTGTGTGTGTTTATATGAGTGAGTGTGAGCACGAGGGTGAGTGAGCGTGTGTTTTTATATGAGTGAGTGTGAGAACGATGGTGTGTGAGTGAGTGTGTGTGTTTATATGAGTGAGTGTGAGCATGAGGGTGAGTGAGTGTGTGTTTATATGAGTGAGTGTAAGCGAGTGTGAGTGTGTGTTTATATGAGTGAGTGTGTGTGTTTATATGAGTGAGTGTGAGCACGAGGGTAAGTGAGTGTGTGTGTTTATATGAGTGAGTGTGAGCACGAGGGTGAGTAAGTGAGTGTGTGTGTGTGTTTATATGAGTGAGTGTGAGCACGTGTGTGAGTGTGTGTTTATATGAGTGAGTGTGAGCAGGAGGGCGAGTGAGTGAGTGTGTGTGTGTTTATATGAGTGAGTGTGAGTGCGAGGGTAAGTAAGTGAGTGTTTTTATATGAGTGAGTGTGAGCACGTGTGTGAGTGTGTGTTTATATGAGTGAGTGTGAGCAGGAGGGCGAGTGAGTGAGTGTGTGTGTGTGTTTATATGAGTGAGTGTGAGTGCGAGGGTAAGTAAGTGAGTGTTTTTATATGAGTGAGTGTGAGCATGAGGGTGAGTAAGTGTGTGTGTGTTTATATGAATGAGTGTGAGCACGAGTGTGAGTGTTTATATGAGTGAGTGTGAGCATGAGTGTGTGAGTGTTTATATGAGTGAGTGTGAGCATGAGTGTGAGTGTTTATATGAGTGTGAGCAATAGTGTGAGTGTTTATATGAGTGAGCGTGAGCACGAGTGTGTGTATGTTTATATGAGTGAGTGTGAGCACGAGTGTGAGTGAGTGTGTATGTTTATATGAGTGAGTGTGTGTGTATTTATATAAGTGAGTGTGTGCACAAGTGTGTTTATATGAGTGAGTGTGAGCAATAGTGTGTGTTTATATGAGTGAGCGTGAGCACGAATGTGTGTGTATGTTTATATGAGTGAGTGTGAGAATGAGGGTGAGTGTGTGTGTGTTTATTTGAGTGAGTGTGAGCACAAGTGTGAGTGTGTTTATATGATTGAGTGTGAGCATGAGTGTAAGTGAGTGTGTGTGTTTATATGAGTCAGCATAAGCGAGTGTGAGTGTGTGTTTATATGAGTGAGTGTGAGCACAAGTGTAAGTCAGTGTGAGTATTTATATGAGTGAGTGTGAGCATGAGGGTGAGTGAGTGTGTGTTTATATGAGTGAGTGTGAGCACGAGGGTAAGTGAGTGAGTGTGTTTAAATGAGTGTGTGTTTATATGAGTGAGTGTAAGCGAGTGTGAGTGTGTGTTTATATGAGTGAGTGTGAGCACAAGGGTAAGTGAGTGAGTGTGTGTTTATATGAGTGAGTGTGAGCACGAGGGTAAGTGAGTGAGTGTGTGTTTATATGAGTGAGTGTGTGTTTATATGAGTGAGTGTGTGTTTATATGAGTGAGTGTGAGCACAAGGGTAAGTGAGTGAGTGTGTGTGTTTATATGAGTGAGTGTGAGCACGAGGGTGAGTGAGTGTGTTTATATAAGGGAGTGTGAGCATGTGTGTGAGTGAGTGATTGTGTGTTTATATGAGTGAGTGTGAGCACAAGGGTGAGTGAGTGTGTGTGTGTTTATAAGAGTGAGTGTGAGCATGAGTGTGAGGGAGTGTGTGTGTGTGTGTTTACATGAGTGAGCGTGAGCACGAGTGTGAGTGAGTGAGTGTGTGTGTTTATATGAGTGAGCACGAGTGTAAGTGAGTGAGTGTGTGTGTTTATATGAGTGAGTGTGAGCACGAGGGTGAGTGAGTGTGTATGTTTATATGAGTGAGTGTATGTGTTCAGTTGTTCTGTGGCTTCTCTCTGTAAATCTGCTCTGTGTTTGTGAGGTACAGTCACTGTCAGCTGCTCCACTGATCTGCACACCCGGGATCACCTTTGCCATTCCTGCTATTAACGCTATAAGATCCGGAATTTCTAGCAGCTCTGGAATTAATCAGACTACAAACATTCTGCAGGGATTTCAGCCCATGTCAAGTAACTCACACGCTACTATTTTGGACACATCCTGTTCCACTCCAGTCCAAAGCTGATGTCATGTGTGAGTGTGTGCATGTGTGTGCGAATAAAAGCGTATGTGTGATTTTTGCTATCTTTTTACTAGGACATTACTATGCTGTTGCTAGGGTACTGTAGGTGGTTGCTAGGTTGTTACAATTTTGTATGTACCTGTTTTCTTTATCTAGCAGGTGAAAACAGTGTGTCTTATCACTGGAGTAGCAGCAAACTCTCCATGATCTGAGGAATCATTCATGTCTGAAGCACAAACACTGCAGGGCGACCCCCCCCCCCACACACACACACAAATTAGGAATAGTGGGGACTGAGTTAAAACACGCTCACGTTTGTCTATAAATCAAATAAAGCCCAGAATCTCAGTGTCAGATGGGCTTCTGACACTGACGGGTCAATACACTCGATTACACATTGGCCAGATTGACTGCAGGCAAACAGACTCTCACTTGCACACATTAAACATACATGTGAAGCCTCATGTGTCATTTATGGGAGAATTTCCTCCTCCAGTGTGATGAGAAGTTATATAGTGGCTCAGGATGAGGGATTGAGCCAGCAGTTACAGGTTCAAATCCTGCTATAGAGAATCTATGATCAGAGGTGATCTTCTAAAACCTAGACTGATGTTCACTCCAGAGAGATTCATGAGTGATGAGGAGCTTCAGATTGATAATTATTCGCCTTTACAAACACACATGCTCTGCGGTTAAAGGTTCAGACTTAACTCCATTCATAAAGGCCCCTGCTGAACATCTACTCCTCTACTGAAGACAGACAGCCATATGGGAAACCACAGCAAATACCAAAAAGATTTATAGGTTAAATCAGCTTCACTGGGGTTTTACTGCAGACAGACAATCAGACAGAAGACAGACAGACAATCAGACAGAAGACAGACAGACAGACAGACAGACAGACAGACAGACAGACAGAAAGACAGTTAGACAGACAATCAGACAGAAAGTCATTCAGACAGACAGACACAAGACAGAAGACAGTCAGTCAGTCAGTCAGACAGTCAGACAGACAGACAGACAGACAGAATAGAGACAGACAGTAAGACAGACAGACAGACAGACAGAAGACAGTCAGACAGACAGACAGTCAGTTATAATGCTGTGGATGTGGAGCGTGTGCACTGATCCTCAGAACTGAACAGCACTCGTTTCTGCTGCAGCTGATCTTCTGTCAAGTCAAGTCAACTCACCTTTATTTATATAGCGCTTTGAACAAAACGGATTGTGTCAAAGCAACTGAACAACATTAATTAGGAAAACATGTCAATAATGCAAAATGACAGTTAAAGGCAGTTCATCATTGAATTCAGTGATGTCATCATGCAGCTCAGTTCAGTTTAAATAGTATCTGTGCAATCATTTGCAATCAAGTCAACGATATTGCTGTAAATGAAGTGTCCCCAACTAAGCAAGCCAGAGGCGACAGCGGCAAGGAACCAAAACTCCATCAGTGACAGAATGGAGAAAAAACCTTGGGAGAAACAAGGCTCAGTCGGGGGTCCAGTTCTCCTCTGACCAGACGAAACCAACAGTTCAATTCCAGGCTGCAGCAAAGTCAGATTGTGCAGAAGAATCATCTGTTTCCTGTGGTCTTGTCCCGGTGGTCGTCTGAGACAAGGTCTTTACAGGGGATCTGTCTCTGGGGCTCATCTAGTTATCCTGGTCTCCGCTGTCTTTCAGGGCTGTAGAGGTCCTTTCTAGGTGCTGATCCACCATCTGGGCTGGATACGTACTGGATCCGGGTGACTGCAGTGACCCTCTGACTTGGATACAGACTGGATCTGGTGGCTACAGTGACCTCGGAAGAAGAGAGAAACAGACTAATATTAGCATAGATGCCATTCTTCTATCAATGTAACAAGTACATCGGATGTTATTGGAAGTGTTCCCGATTCCGGTTGACCTAATTAATGCAGCCTAAAAATCTTTAATGGATTTGGATATTAGAAGTGTATTAGTATGTTATGTGTGAGCCAGGTTAAAGAGATGGGTCTTTAATCTAGATTTAAACTGCAAGAGTGTGTCTGCCTCCTCGAACAATGTTAGGTAGGTTATTCCAGAGTTTGGGTGCTAAATAGGAGAAGGATCTGCCGCCCGCAGTTGACTTTGATATTCTAGGTATTATCAAATTGCCAGAGTTTTGAGAACGGAGCGGACGTGGAGGACTATAATGTAACAAGAGCACGTTCAAATACTGAGGTGCTAAAACCATTCAGGCTTTATAAGTAATAAGCAACATTTTAAAAATCTATACGATGTTTGATAGGGAGCCAGTGCAGTGTTGACAGGACCGGGCTAATATGATCATACTTCCTGGTTCTAGTAAGAACTCTAGCTGCTGCATTTTGGTCTAAACTGGAGTTTTGTTTACTAAGCATGCAGAAAAAACCACCCAATAAAGCATTACAATAATCTAACCTTGAGGTCATAAACACATGGATTAACATTTCTGCATTTGACATTGAGAGCATAGGCCGTAATTTAGATATATTTTTTGAGATGAAAAAATGCAGTTTTACAAATGCTAGAAACGTGGCTTTCTAAGGAAAGAGTGCTATCAAATAGCACACCTAGGTTCCTAACTGATGACGAAGAATTGACAGAGCAGACATCAAGTTTTAGACAGCGTTCTAGGTTATTACATGCAGAGTTTATAGGTCCTATAATTAACACCTCTGTTTTTTTCAGAATTTAGCAGTAAGAAATTACTCATCATCCAGTTTTTTATATCGAGTATGCTTTCTGTTAGTTTTTCAAATTGGTATATTTCACCGGGCTGCGAATATATATGAATATATAGCTGAGTATCATCAGCATAACAGTGAAAGCTAACACTGTTTTTCCTGATGATATCTCCCAAGGGTAACATGTAAAGCGTGAAGAGTAACGGCCCTAGTACTGAGCCTTGAGGTACTCCATACTGTACTCGTGATCGATATGATACCTCTTCATTCACTGCTACTACATGATGGCGGTCATATAAGTACGATTTAAACCATGCATTTTGTCCATATGCTGATAAAGATTTTCCACTGGGAAATAATGTGTGTTGAAACGGCTCCATCCAGGAACAGCTTCCTGTTAAACGCCCTTCAAAACGGGTTTGTGTGTGTGTGTGTGTGTGTGTGTATGTGTTGCCTCCTAATGCAGCCTGACCAGCGTTCTGATGAGCTCAGCACAACATACGTATAACAAACACACAGCAGTCATCATAAACACATAGACAAATCAACACTGTCTCAATACACATACAGGCCAGCCACAATCACATGACCTGACAGATGTTCGAATGTTAAAGGCACAATAAGTTTTTACTGCTAGAGGGCGCGTATTCAAAACAAACAAAGAAACAAAGGCGTAGTTTGATGACGCTGTGACTGAGTGTTGAATCATGGGAGCTGTGGTCTTCATCCCCACAGCCGATGTAGTCTGACGGGATTCGGGCAGAAATCAATTACTCATGACCTTATTTACATACAATTTGCAGACCGTCAGTGCCCCCACCAGACTGCCGATGGCAAAGACGGACACTGTGATGGACCAGAGCAGAGTGACCGTTCCGTCTCCAGTAGGCTTATTATAGCGATTGATCCACATCTTATTGAAGAATGTCTTTATGTACTGCAGGAGAGAGAGACAGACAGATCAATGTGACCTCTGGGTACAAGACACTCGCGTGACCTCTGACACACTACACGTTACATGATACACGCTTAACACTACATGCTTCATACTAAATACTACACACTACATGCTATAAGCGTCAAGCATCACACTACATGCTTCTCGCTTCTCTCTTCACTTTTCACACTACATACTTCACGCTATATGCTTCAAGCTTCTCGCAACATGCTACACACTACACGTGACTCTCTCTGCGCACGATACACGGAGTCTTTCTGACCAGACAAATGATGAGATTCAGAACAACAGGAGAAGAGATATGTAGATAGATAGATAGATAGATAGATAGATAGATAAGATAAATGCCCGTAGAGGTTGGTGAGCTCTGATTGGCCGTAGAGGGTGGTGAGCTCTGATTGGTTGAGGTTTGTTGACACTGATTGAGTTCAAAGCAAACATGTGTCAGATCAAACACAGCTGGAGCCTCTCTGAACTCAAACATGCCACAGGGAGTCACTGCTAACAGGCAGCTTTAACTCGCTCACTGCATTATAATCACGTGTGTGTGTGTGTGAGAGAGAGAGAGAGAGAGAGAGAGTGAGTCTGTGTGTGTGTGTGTGTTTGTTTCTGCTGAGCTGTGAGAGAACAGATGAGGGACGGATCATCTACATTACATATTTAGTGTTTCAGGAACAGAAGGAAAGTGTGTCAAGGTCGATGGAACACAATCTAATATCTAACGTCACGTCACGTCACGTCAAATACCCCCCCCCCCCACACACACACACACTTGTTTAGGTAAGGCTTTGACTGCTGTCTTTGCACGGCGTTTCCTTCTGTTTGGTCTTTTCCCTTTTCCTCCATCTCACACAATCAGACCCCTGAAACACACACACACACACACACAGTAAACATGAAGAACTTTCTGTCCTGCAGAGTTTCACTCCAGCTCTCTCAAACTCATGACCTCTAGACAGTCACAGGTGAGTTCAGCTCTGCAGGACAGTGGACACCTTGAAGAACACAGTGTGTGATGCACTCATATACAGATTTCCACATTTTCTGTGCTGTGTTTGGTTGTGAATGTGTGTAATTGTGCAGGATGAATTAAAATCTGTGAGAGAATCATCACACACACACACACACACACACACACACACACACACACACACACACACACACACACACACACACACACACACACACACACAAGACAAACAGACGGACACACAGCGACCCCTGCAGGAGGAGCACACACAACTTACAGTATACTTACATATTCACAATACAAACAAAAACACTACAACAAAACAAAAAATTAAAATTTTTATAAATTAAAAATCAACCCCCCACTCAACACCAAGGCTGCATTTATTTGATCAGAAATACAGTAAACAGTCAAACATTATTACAATGTAAAACAGCTGTTTTCTATGTGAATATCTGTTAAACTGTAATGTGATGTGCAGCCACTGATCTATAATATAGAATATAGTCATATATATATTCAGCATCATTACTCCAGTCTTCAGTGTCACATGATCTTCAGAAATCATAATAATATGATGATTTGCTGCTCAAGAAACATTTCTGATTATTATCAATGTTGAACACAGTTGTGCTGCGATGTACTGTGATACATTTTATTTTTCAGGATTCACAGATGAATAGAAAGTTCAAAAGAACAGCATTTATTTGTGTGTGAAAATCTTTGTGTAACATTAGACACTGACTGTGTTTACACTTCTCATCAAAAAAACTCAACAAAAATAAAAATAATAAATATATATATAAAAAAAAAAAATATTTTTTTTAAAACTTTGAACTGCCATACTTAATCAAACATCAACTCCATAAGTTATAGAATGTGAACTGCCAGACGTCTGCATTTATCAGCTCAGATCAGATATTTAATTAAACTTTGACTCGTGATCTCAGAATCAGAAACTGATCACTAGCTGCTCTTCTCTCATCTCTCTGACCGATCAGATCTCAAGAGCAAAGCTCAAGCGCTTTTCACAAAACACAAGCATCCAAACAAAATTCACACAATTCAAACCAATAAAAAAAACAAATAACTCCTCAACAGTTACAACAGCAATCATAAAAATTATAATCAACTGCATCTACAGACGCAAACAGATAAAGTGCAGTAAAACAAACACTTAAATGTGTATTTTAGATGTTTTCTTTTAAATAGACTGAAAGAAGAGACGAGATGTGGAGTTTGTGTTAGACTGAAAGAACTGACGTGTGTGTGTGTGTTAGGTGAAGAGTGAACCTGTGCATGAAAATGGTATGTGTGTTTCACCTGTTGTGTCTCGACCGTGTGTCTGTGTGTGTTGTATTCACAGCAACTTTGACATGTTTGTGAAAATGTGTTGTGTTTTCCATCTGTTGTGTGTGTTTGTGTGATTTATGAAATGAAAAGAGAAATCCCTCTGTGTGTGTGTTCCTTTAACTCTAATATGAGGTGTGTGTCAACTAGAATGTGTGTGTGTTGACTCTATGTGTGTGTTTACACTTTGTGTGCTGGAAATTTGTGTCATATAACATTTCAGAAAGCTTGTAACACAGACATCTTATGTTCAATAAAACACCTTAAACAGCATTTAACAAACAGAGTGTATGTGTAATGAAATACCGTGAGGTGACTACCTCCCTCTAAACACCAGTACCTCATTAAAAACACTAAGCTCCAGCGCTGTAAGTTTAGTTATTAATAAATCACTTAAATAAACCAAAAGACATCAGTCTTAACTACAAAAAACCTCACATACTCGTGTCAGAGACACACCAGTGTGTGTCAAATAACTTATAACTACCATAATGATTCAGAGAGCTAATAATTAATCAAAAACTATACACACCAGTGTGTGTCAGAGAGCTGTTAATTAATCAGAACTCATTTATTTCGACCTTAATGATGCCTGGCGGTTAGACAATGTTAATCAGTGTTTCAGCGCGAACTCTTTTTCGCGCTCTTTGTTCCGCTGCGTCGCGCTGACATGGGTTTACAATGGCTCTTAATTAAAGGGACATTATTTCTCTATACAATAAAACATAATTAAAGGATACAATATTACACTAGATGATTCAATACTACCAAAACCCTTCGACGGGTTTTAATTTGTAAATTATAAAGGTTGCTTACTAAATCTAAACAAACATAATTGTGACAGTTCCTGTTTTATTTAATACTACCATCAACATGGAATAAAACACGAAGAATACATTTAAAAAGGTTGCTTACTAAATCTAAACAAACATAATTGTGACAGTTCCTGTTTTATTTAATACTACCATCAACATGGAATAAAACACGAAGAATACATTTAAAAAAATGTTAGTTTAAATATTGCTGGCCCACTTTGGCTGAATGTGGAAGGAATACAGGTAAAGTCATTACATAAGTTGACTTTCACTTGTAATTTTATTGCTGACATTTATAATTTACTTATAAATTGACTTTACTTATTGATACATTTATTCATTTTGTTGTTGACTTGTAACTTATTGTTCACACTTTATTCATTTTGTGTATTATAAAAATTCAAACTGGTGTGTGTGTGGGCCCCACTTTTCCCAAAAACACACTTCATTTCTATACACCCAAAACTTAAACAAACTGAATCAAATCCCCACTTTTCCCAAAAACTCACTTCATTTTGATACACTGTTGATCACACTTTTGTGTGTGTATTTTTCACTTTTCAGGTATGTTGTGTGGAAAACAAAGACCGAAGCACTGAGCACAGTTGAGTATTCTTTCTTCTTCATCATCAGCACACCACCTTTTTTTTTTGTGTGTGTGTGTGTGAGAGAATCAGCTGTAACAAACCGGACAGAAGAAGAAAGTGCATAAAAAGTGTTTATTATTATTATTATTATTATTAATATAATTATGAATTACATCCACCCAATAAAAAAACGAATCAGAGACATCGGCTCAAACACATAGTAAATAAACATCATGTGAGGGTTAGAAGAGAGAAAATACTGACACACACACACACACACACACACACACACACGGTTTCTGATGATTATTGCTCCCTAATGTCCCTCCTCAAGAAGGAAGAGTAGATCACGGCCAATCAGGGCTCAGGAACACCTCGTGAACTCTGACCCCTGCGTCTGGAATGTCACGTGACAGATTCTGGTCACGTGTGTGTGTGTGTGTGTGTGTGTGTGTGTGTGTTGTGTGTGTGTGTGTGTGTGTGTTCACACTTTTGTGTGTGTGTGTGTGTGTGTGTTCACACTGTTGTGTGTATGTGTGTTCACACTGTTGTGTCTGTGTGTGTGTGTGTGTGTGTGTGTGTGTGTGTGTGTGTGTTCACACTGTTGTGTGTGTTTGTGTGTGTGTGTGTTCACACTGTTGTGTGTATGTGTGTTCACACTGTTGTGTGTTGTGTGTGTGTGTGTGTGTGTGTGTGTGTGTATGTGTTCACACTGTTGTGTGTGTGTCTGTGTGTGTGTGTGTGTGTGTGTGTGTGTGTGTTCACACTGTTGTGTGTGGTGTGTGTGTGTGTGTTGTATGTGTGTGTGTGTGTGTTCACACTGTTGTGTGTGTCTGTGTGTGTGTGTTCACACTGTTGTGTGTGTCTGTGTGTGTGTGTGTGTGTTCATTCACAATGTTGTTTGTGTGTTCACACTGTTGTGTGTGTGTGTGTGTTCACACTGTTGTGTGTGTCTGTGTGTGTGTTTTCACAATGTTGTGTGTGTGTGTGTGTGTGTGTGTGTGTGTGTGTGTGTGTGTGTGTGTTCATTCACAATGTTGTGTGTGTGTGTGTGTGTGTGTGTGTTCACACTTTTGTGTGTGTGTGTGTGTGTGTGTGTGTGGAAGGTCAAGTGCTCGATGGCCGTCTCTCCAGCGGAGAGAAGCGAGAGCAGCGGTGATCTGAGGACAGAGAACAGAGGAAGAGCGAGAGGAAGACAGCGAGAGCGTTCCTGTTGGGTTCAGATTCTGAGAGTCCACTGTTTGACGCAGGCGTCGTGGGACGTGGTGACGAGTGTGTTTGTGTTGAGCCAGGCCAGACCGCTGACGTGATGCAGCCGGTGGGTGTCTGCACACACACACACACACACACACACACACACACACACACACACACACACACACACACACACACACACACACACACACACACACAGAGAGAGAGAGAGTCACAGATCAGGAGCGGTCCTCACCGAGGCGTGTCGAGACGCTCGCGCTCAGTACCTGGTATTTTGATCCTCTTGTCGGGATCGCTGACGGTCCACACGTACACCATCATGTCCATGCCGCCGGTGGCGAAGTGCTCGTTATCAGGTGACCAGGACAGACACACCACCTTCGCGTGATGACCGTAGAACTCACTCTTCTCCTGAAACACATCCACACGAGTCACACTACAGCTGCACCAATCTGCATACTTTTTTTTTTTTTTGTCTCATCTGTGTCCCTGCAGCACAGAAGCAGTCATCAGTAGCACAGGTATATTTGTAGCAATAGACAACAATACACTGTATGAGTCACAATTATACATTTCTCTTTTATGACAAAAATCATTAGGATATTAAGTAAAGATCATGTTCCATTAAGATATTTAGTAAATTTCCTACCGTAAATATATCAAAACTTAATTTTTGATTAGTAATATGCATTGCTAAGAACTTAATTTGAACAACTTTAAAGATGATTTCTTTTTTGCTCCCTCAGATTCCAGATTTTCAAATAGTTGTATCTCAGACAAATATTGTCCTCCTAACAAACCACACATCAATGGAGAGATTATTTATTCAGCTTTCAGATGATGTTTTGATTTAAAAAATTTGACCCTTATGACTGTTTTTTTACTCCAGAGGCACATATAGAGATCACGATTCTAAACTAAACAAAATAATGTGACAAAATATCTATTTAAAAGTGTTTAGTTAATTTGAATGAATTATTAAACATTTTAATATACCTGTATCTAAAATATAATAAATAGAATACACCCATTTTTAATATTAAAATGATGAAAAAGTGGTTTGAATTAATGATTCAGTGACTCATTACTGGATGAATCAGTGTTTTTGAACAAATCTCTTGAAAGATTCAATCACAAACACATCTTTGAACAGTCACTTGTCTCCATCTACTGGTGAAACAATGCAATCGACACAAATGTTATTTGAAGAGGCACTTAGGTTTCAAAAGATGACCTTCTCTATTTTGATATATATTTATATGTATCATTCATGTTTATAATTGAACTTTCACCCCAGTATTTCAGTTTACCGTGTATCCATCAGCGACGGTGAACACAGAGATGACCTTCTTCTCGTCCGTCACGGCCAGAAACGCTCCGTCCGGAGAGTACGACATGTCCGTCACAGGCCCCTGCACCTCCAGCACCTTCCCATCATCCTTCAGGGTGTTTCCCTGAACCGAGTACAGACGCACCTTCCCATCCTGCACACACACACACACACACACACACACACACACACACACACACACACACACACACTCAGTTTGAGCTTCAGTGATTATGCTAATAGCCAGAGTCTGATTGGTGACTTACAGCTCCGCCCACAGCCACGGCTCCGCCCCCAGGGTGAACGGCAGCGGACTCAGGCTCGTATCCGAGAGAGTCCAGCGTGAAGAGCTTCTTCTTGTCCTTCAGCAGCACCAGCTGCACAAAACAAACACTCAGTATTACACACTTACAAACAATCATGATCAATCACATCCAAAATAAGAGCTTTTGTTTACATAGTGTGTGTGTGTACTGTGTGTATTTATTATGTATATATAAATACAAACACATGCATGTATACATTTAAGAAAAATATGTTGTTTATATATTAAATATTTATATATAATATAAAATGTAATTATATAAATGTATATACACATGTAAATATATATATATACACACACACACACAAATAGACAGTGCACGTACATATTGTATATTATGTAAACAAAAACAAATTATTTTGGATGTGATTAACCATTTGACAGCACTAATTTATATTCACATATAACTTATATTTTACATAAATAAAAATTGCGTATATAAATATATTTTTCTTAAACATGCATGTGTGTGTATTTACATAATAAATATACACAGTGCACAATTATACGGTATATTATGTAAACAAAAACTTATTTTGGATGTGATCAGTCGTTGGCAGCACTAGATATATGACACTCATTTAAACAAATACTCATTTACGGATATATATTTGACAAAACAGGTTGAAAAAATAAAATGAATAAATATATATTTTCACTGTGTTTGCATTTAAGAGTATATACAGTACAAACTACTAACCTTCATACATACAAATATGATCATATTACCCCAATACTACAGTCTCTGCACTGGCTACCTATTAAGTTCCGTATCAGTTATAAAATATTATTACTTACTTATAAGGCCCTTAATGGTTTAGCTCCTGCGTACCTAAATAGTCTTCTACCACGCTACAACCCATCACACTCCCTAAGGTCACAAAACAGCTGGACTTTTGATAGTACCTAGGATAGCAAAGTCCACTAAAGGAGGTAGAGCTTTTTCACATTTGGCTCCCAAACTCTGGAATAGCCTTCCTGATAATGTTCGGGGTTCAGACACACTTCCTCTGTTTAAATCTAGATTAAAAACACACCTCTTTGGCCAAGCATTCAAATAATGCATCTCATAATTTTGGACTGCAGTTATATCTGATCAAATGCGCATTATTATTCTTTAACTTGGGTTAAACTAATTAATTTTACTTGGCTGGAACAGCAGTGTGTGTGTGTGTGTGTCTGTGTGTGTGAGTGTGTGTGTGTGTGTGTGAGAGAGAGAGTGTGGGTGTGTGAGTGTGTGTGTGTGTGTGTGTGTGTGTGTGTTTCTGTACCTGTCCGATACACACGGTGACAGCGAGACCTCCAGGACCGACGCTGACACACTTGGGCTGCATGTCCATCTTCACTACATCAGACGCACTGACACAACACACACACACACACACAACACACACACACACACACACACACACACACACACACACACACACAAACACAAACAAAAACACACAAAAAAAAAAACACACACAAAAAAAGAATCCAGTGATATCGTCGACTGATTGCACAGATACTATTTAAACTGAACTGAGCTGATGATGAAACACTGTTCTCCTTATTAATGTTGTTCAGTTGCTTTGACAATCTGTTTTGTTAAAAGCTCTATATAAATAAAGGTGACTTGACAGAGCGGCTGAGCTTCAGCAGGTGTGTGTGTGTGTGTGTGTGTGTGAGGCTCACCTGTACTCTCTCTTGCTCAGGTCAGTGTAGCGGACCGTGTCGTCCATGCTGCAGGTCACCAGCCGGCCGGACTCGTCCACAGTCATCCTGGACACCAGGTTTGAGTGTCCTTTACCCACAAACTCCTCGTTCTCGCCGCTCTCCGAGTCCCAGTAATGTGCAGCTCAGGTCAAGGACAGACACTCTCACCACAGATCACATACAGTTTCATTCAGCTTGAGTTCATTCATGTTGCATAATCCTATAAGATTCTTAATGATTTTTATGTAATTAAATGATGCTTTAAGTAAGAAACTAAAAGCATCAGTCAGTGGCGGTGAGTCACTGAATCATTCACTCAACTGATTCATTCAGGAACAGATTCATTCAAAAACAGATTCATTCAGGAACAAAGCACTGCTGTGTGTTGCAAGGTGCAAAACAAAATATTGACAATAATGTGTCACCATATTGACTTACTGTTGTGTAAAATCACATTTTAAAACATGCTGATATTCGGGAAAACAGCACAACTTCTCGTAATACTGATGAACTATATCATATGGAAGTACAGCGGTGCACAAAATGATTAGAGCACTAGTATTCTCAGCAGCTAAAAACGGTTTCAAGTCAGTTATTTCTATCTTTTGCTGTAGTGTGTCAGCAGGAAATATCAGTTTACATTTCCAAACTGACTTAAACCATTTTAGCTGCTGAAAATGCTAGTGTTCTGAACATTTTGTCCAGCACTGAATAAGAATAAGAACTCATATTTTGGCCACATTCACTCAGCTTTGTGTCGTTCTAACTGCTCTCTCCTGTACTACATCATGCGTTTTGTTTGTTTATTGCAAAGTGAGTGGCATATTCAATAATGTCATCTTGCTCATCCCTGAAGGATATTAATGTGTCCGTCGTGGCTGGCCGAGTAGATGCTGGACCGTCCGTCTGTCTTATGGACCGTCAGACACTGGATGGATTTGGTGTGTCCCTGACAAACACACATGATAACAGCGTCACTGCTGATCTCAGAGCAGCTCAGATCTGGTCAGCTGAAGCAGACGGGGTCTCACCTTGATGGTGCGCAGCGGCCGGTCCGGGTTGCTCCTGTCCAGGTAGTTGATGTATCCGGACAGAGAGATGCTGAGCAGGTGGTTCTTCTGCCACAGACAGCCCAGCTGCTGGTCCAGAACATCTGAGCCCAGGTTAAAGGTGGTGACGGCCGTGCCGCTGCCCACGTCCCACAGTTTGACCGTCTTATCACCTGACGCCGAGATCAGCTGCGTGCTGTCAGGACTCCAGCTGACCTGAGGAAGAGCAACATCATCATCATCATCCTCCTCCTCCTCATCCTCATGCGTCACACTGACGAACACTCACAGCGTAAATGCCTCCATCGTGAGCCTTCTCTCCTCCCAGAGAGCCCAGCTTCTCTCCAGTTTTACCCTCATACAGGAAAATCTGTACAGAAACAGAAACAAGGGTGAACGACGCAGAATAAAATCTCAACACGTAATGATTGGAAATGTTAAAAAATATATATTCAATCAATATTGAAAATTTACCTTTGTACTATATATATTATTCTTTTTTTTTATTAAATACTAAATTCTCTTTATTCAATATTTTACTTTAATAAATGTTAAAAAAAAAAAAATTAAATCCTAATTTTAATTAGAATGCTAATAGAATATATATATATATTAGGGCTGTCAAATGATTAATCACGATTAATCACATCCAAAATAAAAGTTTTATTTACATAATATATGTGTGTATACGGTGTATATTTATTATGTATATATAAATACACACACATGCATGTATATATTTAAGAAGAATATGTTATGTTTATATATTAAATATATTTATATATAATATAAAATGATAAGAATATAAATATATAAATGTATATACACATGTAAATATTTTCTAAATATATAATTTATGTGTGTGTATTTATATATACATAATAAATATACCCTGTACACATACATATATTATGTAAACAAAACTTTTATTTTGGATGTGATTAATCGTGATTAATCATTTGACAGCCCTAATATATATATATATATATATGAATATAAATCAATACTATTTAGATTAAAATTAAAAAATGTAATACTAATATAGAATATAACATTTAAGTATAGTAATACATTTCTATATAAAATCCTAAATATTGATTATTGGTTATTGATGACATTATTCATTTTATATGATTAATGATGATGATATTATTAATGACATAATATTATTTTTGCCAAGTTGTGCAACCCTACAAACAAGAACAACAAACCTGAAGCTCTTTAAACCAAACAAACAAACAAACAAAAAATGCTTTTACATTTTAAATACATGAATAAAAATAAATAAAGTGCAATTACATTTTTTTTAAATCAGATTGTTCCAGTCTGTGCTAATGCACTACAAGTCACTTCAGAAGAAGTTCCTATCAACTGAACAAATGTGAAGGAATCTGTTAATGATCAGGATGAAGCCTCACCTGTCCGTCAGCTCCGGCCGAAGCGTAGCGATTCCCGTCCGGAGAAAACCGCACACAGTTCACGAAGCGACTGTGATCCTGCACACGCAAACAAACCACAACAATCACTCCTCTGAAACCCTAATTATAATTATCAAATATTCATTTTTAATTTAATTAAATTTTAAATAACAACAACAACAACAACAACAACAACAACACTAGTAATTCCAGTCCAGCTACAAAGTCAAAATAAAACATTTAAAAATAAATAAACTTTTTATTTCCTTGCATGTAATATGTGTCCATTACCCCACATCAGAAAACTGTGAACATGTTTAGCTGTTGTTAAATTATTAAAACAGAACCCCTGGCCTAAAGCATACTTTGTTTTTTATGCATGATATATATATATATATATATATATAAAAAAAAATTTTAGCTGCTCCACAAGTTGTTCTCGAGGTGATGCTGCACAATCGAAAACATAACAATAATTACTGGAGATGCAAGAACACATAGAGTTCATGAGGTGCTTCACAGATCCACGCAAGCATCAGTGCGGAGAAGATGTTGTTTACGTCAAAACTGAAACCAAGCCGTTCACACAGAATGCATATTTATCAGATTTTCTAGAGGGACATTAAATCAGCTTTGCACTCGTGTCTCGCACAAGAGAGCCGCATGTTTAGAAAGCCATGTAAAATTAATGTAAGTTCAACTTTTAAAAAACAGACTTCAAACAGTCTCAAGACTTCATCTCATGCTCTTAAATGAAGAAAGTAGCCTACTTTTAATATTAAACTATACATACATGCATGGTACGTTTTTTTTCTAATTGTTTAAGCAACTTTATTAATTATATATGCTTTATAAACATTATTTTAAACAGTATGCACTTTTGTTCAGAAATAGTTGTGTTATTTTATTATGCTTTGAAGGAACGTGCATAATATTTTGTGCGTTGCGCCCTGTAATATGGAGTAATGTAAAGAATGCATGCACTTACGCTAATGGTGCATTTGAACTTGAAGGGCGGTCCCTCGAGGAAGGTGGTGCAGTTGTCGTCGCTGCCGGTCACCAGACGATACGGACGCGTCTGCTTGATGTCCACGCTGTTGATGATCTTACTGTGACCCACGATCTCTCCGACCGACGAGCCCGAATCCCAGAGGAACACCGCACCGAACCTGCACACACACACAGGACAGCATGAGCGCTGGGTTTGAGCGGCTGGGGGCGTGGCCTGTGGCTGTCACTCACTTCTCTCGCCCCTCCCCCACCACGGCGACCCTCTTGCTGTCCTCAGTCCAGGCGATGTCCTTGATCTTCCCTCCGAAGGGCTGGTACTCGTACTTCAGCAGGTGCTCCTTCTGCGTCGTGTCCCAGATACGGATCTTCCCTGACACATCTGCGCAGAGAGAGACACACTCAAGAACAGAACACACGGAGCGGACCTCAGAGCTCAGAGCCGGCACTCACCGCCCGACGCGATGTAGAAACCGCTGGGAGCGTATTTGGCCACGATAACCTGATGAGGATGCTCGGTGTAGACGTCTGCGATCGCTGGGTTCTAGAGGAGAGAGAGAGAGAGAGAGAGAGAGAGAGAGAGAGAGAGAGAGAGAGAGAGAGAGAGAGAGAGAGAGAGAGAGAGAGGATAAACATCAATACTGTTAAAACCATCAATGAACAGGGAGCAAACACACTGTATGTGCAGCTCCGTGGTAAACATGGTAAGTCACTCTATACATGCAAGAACAGCAGAAACACTCACAGTATCACATCAGCAGTGATGCAATCAAGTCGAGTCACAAACATCGTATTTATGAGTTGAATGAACATGAACACACACAATTATGAATGGGACACGTTTAGGATGTCCTTTAGGTTCAGTGCATGTCAAAAAAAAAAACTGCATTTGCAATGAACTAATGTGCATGTACAACTACAATAGAATTTATAACTTAATTTTCTTGAAGTTGAGGGTGTGTCTGTGGGAAAACATTGGATTTTTGCATAGGGCTGCATAATTAATTGAATTTCTAGTCACAATTACACTCACTCAAGCCGGCCGCGGTGTGCAACGCTGTTCCGTTGAGAAAGCGAAACTACTTTGTTTTTGCCTTCCAAAAGAAGACACGACTAGAAATCATGTTTATATCACGTTTATAATGGGTTTTATGTTTATGTCTCGTCGCTCCAGCCGGACAAAGCTTCACAATATAAGTGACGTGACATACAGCCAAGTACGGTGACCCATACTCAGAATTCGTGCTCTGCATTTAACCCATCCAAAGTGCACACACACACAGTTTAAATCTAGATTAAAGACCCATCTCTTTAACCTGGCTTACACATAACACACTAATACACTTCTAATATCCAAATCCGTTAAAGGATTTTTAGGCTGCATTAATTAGGTAAACCGGAACCGGGAACACTTCCCATAACACCTGATGTACTTGATACATCGTTAGAAGAATGGCATCTACGCTAATATTAGTCTGTTTCTCTCTTATTCCGAGGTCACCGCAGCCACCAGATCCAGTCTGTATCCAGATCAGATGGTCACTGCAGCCTAACTGTGACTTTTGTAAATGGTAAATTGTGATAATCGTAATTAATAACCGCAATTACAATTTCAAGGGAATAAAGGACAATTTTGTCACAGTAGTGTAGCCCTAATTCGGCGTCTGTACTGATGGTAAATTTATTGAAATGACTTTTTTTTTTTTTTTTTTGCATGTTACGATAGAATACATAATTACACAACAATCTGCTTTAAAACCCTTTTATACACTTCCCTATACATTTGTTACAATAAACGTAATTCTTCCTGAGAACAATTTTTAAAAACATTTTTCGTCTTTCATCACTGAACCCCAGATATGGCGTCTCACCTCGATGTTCCTGATGATCACGCTCTTGCCGTTGGTGTACAGGAAGTTGTTCCCTTTGGGGTCTCCGCCCAGGACCTTGGCCACGCCCCTTTCCATAAGAGGAAGGCTGGCGAACACGCTCTCTGCAGGAGGAGAAAACAGTTGCAATTCTTAAGATGAATTCTAAAGGTCTGCACACGGAGTCCGGAATTGTTGCACGTTAAAAAATAAATACGATCTCACGTTGTGTCAATCACGTTTACACACTGCCTCCAAAATTTTCATCATCATCATCAAGCATCAGTTATTTATTTAACAACATTAACCATGATATCCCGGAAAATATTTGGTTAAGGAAGGAAAATGACAAGAAACAAAAACAGTGGGGAAAAAGCAGTTCAGGAAAGTAAGAAAGTAAGTTAATCAGTTTATGTACAGGAGCTAAATACACACATTATATGCAGGTTTCACAGATTTGTAATGCTTAATATTTGAAACATCCCAATGAATTTGTGTTTGTTTCTCTTTTGATAGTCACGCCCCCAAACACACGCCATTGGCCACTACAGTGTCAGACTGATAATGAATCTCACCGATCAGTGCAATCACAGTTTCACACTCTTCAAAAACTGATTTATAGACTCTTTTAGACTTAGTCACTACTGCGTATGTACTATTATAAAAATACAAACTTTAAAGGTGCTGTATGTAGGATTGACACCGAGTGGCATGATAACTTAGTATGTTTCTTAAATATCTGCAAACATATTATGGTATTTTTATGCTTTAGTCGAGTCAAAAACTTACATACAGCACATTTAAGCATTCACAAAACCCTCCCATTACAACACCAGCTCATGGACATGATTGATGGTATTACCACGGTATATGTTTAAGTACCATGATATGCTTCAGTAAATGATCTGAGCAGAGAGAACTAAGCCATTCACACACACACACACACACACACACACACACACAGCGAGCAGGTAAACACACACACACACACACACACACACACACACACAAACAGCGAGCAGGTAAACACACACACACACACACACACACACACACACACACACACACACACACGGCGAGCAAGTAAACACACACACACACACACACACAGCGAGCAAGTAAACACACACACACAGCGAGCAGGTAAACACACACACACACACACAGTGAGCAGGTAAACTAGGGCTGTGCGATATGGACAAAAAAAACCTATCACGATTTTTTGATCAATTTTGCGATTTCGATTTTAATAACGATTTTGACACACACAGACATGCTTTACAGACATAAATGCATTCAGTATAAATTTGAAACATATTTCCAAAAATGAAAAAAAGAAAAAAACGAGAGCATAATCAAAAAGTTGTAACATGCCTCTAAAAACAGACTTAAGTCAAAATAATCACTAAGTAACGATGTCAAACAAAATGTCTAGACATATGGTAAAAAAAATAAAAATAAAATAAAATAAAATAAAATAAAATAAAACCCGTGTCCAGGGCTTTTTTTTTGTCATGCATTGGTCATAGAGCTCATTGTAGCGGTGCCTCAGGTGCTGAAATATATTTATTGCCCAAAGTTCACACGTACTCCGTCTGCAGTGCGTATACAGTATGTGTGTGCGGTGCAGAAGCAGCAGCGAGAGCGCGTTATTGTAACGCGAAAGCACATTAAAATAAAGGGGCGGTCACACTGCACTTTTCATTCCATTGACTTCCATTCATACGCATGCGAATGCGTCAGACCGGAAACGCAAGATCATGCGAAAAATTTTGCATTTCGCTGCGTTCCAAAGTTCAAGTTTGGTGAACTCTGACCTGCGAATTCGCATCAGTGAAGACGTGGGACCAGTAGAATATCGATACGTCACTGCGTGACCTCTCTGTACAGAAATTCAAAAATTAAGGAAGTGCTAATTTTAGCCGTAGCGCAGCATCCAATTTAATATAATACATCTTTAAAAGATTATTAAAAAAAAAATTAAATAAAATAAAAAAAACCTGCATGGTTCGCAGTGTCAATGGAAACAAGAACAGATGGTACATTTGAATGAGGACACATTTTATAATTTTTTATTGCTTAGTGTGTATGTATTTATATAGAGAGAGAGACAGACAGAGAGTAAAACATAATAAAACGCTTTCGACGCCGTCGCAAAAGGCACAGTTCAAGCACATTAATCCATATTGTGATAACTGAGGGGAGACCGTTAACCTGCTCCTGCCCATATTCGCAGCGGTGTCCAAAAAAATTTGCACGTTCAAAGTCTAGTGTGACCGCCTTAATGCGCGAGCGCGAATCTCTCCGCTCGCACGCAGATTTCCTTTGCTTTTATGCTCAGATACACGCTGCTCTCGTCCTGAGAGTCCTCTCACTCACTCACTCACAACTCTCTCTATGCTCATGCGCTAGATATTCATTCTTTTCGCACCTTTCTATTTCTAACCTTTTCTGTTCACATCTTTTACCGTGTGCAGTGTGAAGCTCTGATCCATTAACATGGGCTCGGAAAAAATACGCATCACGGACAGAGAGTGTGAACCTGGCGTTAGGCATATGCCCAGTCTGTTCTGTTCTCGCGCTCCACTTAGGTGCGCTGCATTCTGACTGGATCGGATAGCATACTGCGGGAGGTCGGGACCGCGGAAAATCGTGCTATAAAGCGATTTAGAAATCGCGCACGCTCAAATCGTGATTTTATTACGATTTCGATTAATCGCACAGCCCTAACGTAAACACACACACAGTGAGCAAGTAAACACACACACACACACACACACAGTGAGCAGGTAAACACACACACACACACACACCGTGAGCAGGTAAACACACACACACACACACACACAGTGAGCAGGTAAACACACACACACAGTGAGCAGGTAAACACTAACATATGATGACATGCACCAGTCACTTTGTGCAGCATTGGTCTGCTCACTACCTCATTCACCACAGAACTGACGTCATTCTATCACCTCATCAGTCAGTTTAAATAAAATAACTGCTCTTGAGCCCTTTGTCACTTTAATCAGACTGAATAAGCTTTTTTTATGCACTAAAAATCTTTTTATCTGCACTGTTTGTTCACTGGTTTGCACTCTATCTGCCATGTGCCTTGCACTGCTTTTATTTAACCTTATTTTTATTTTATTTTATATGTCTTTTTTACATTCCCTTATTGTATAGTTGTATCTTATATTTTATATTGATCTAGTTTTTTAGGCTCTACTGTTAGTGTTATCTGTATGCACCGGGGGTCTGAGAGTAACGCAATTTCGATTCTCTGTATGTATGTACTGTACATGTGGAAGAATTGACAATAAACCAGACTTGACTTGACACATACACACAGCGAGCAGGTCAACACACACACACACACACACACACACACACACACACACACTCAGCAAGCAGGTAAACAGAGAGCGAGCGAGAGAGAGAGAGAGAGAGAGCAGGTAAGCACATACTGCTGCTGCTGTCATCACAATGAAAATCAACCAGCTCTAAACACTATAACGATACTTAACACACACTCTCTCTCTCTCTCTCTCTCGCTCGCTCGCTCGCTCTCACACACACACACACACACACACAGAGGCTCGTGACTTACTGAGCTCGTAGGACATCTCGGCTTTGTTTCCCGGTGCGCGGTGAATGAATGAGCAGCTGTGAAGAACGGGGCCGTTCGGTTATGAACGCTTCTGTCACCTGCGGATCGCGGAGCGCTGAACGCGGAAGAGGCGGCGGGCGGCGCGAGGACGCTCGGCTTTGCCCATATATAGTCAGGACCGTTCGCTCGATCAGACCTGCGCACACACGCCCGACCGGAAGTGACGTGGAACGGGAGCAAATAAACGATGATGGTGTTTATGATTATGCTTTCTTCAAAGGTCCTCTGATTTCAGCTTTTGAGCATTCAGACCCATGATTCTTCGCTTTGAAATTCGGCCATGTGTCACAAGTTGAGATGTTTATCAAATTATATATGCAGGTTCTATGAATAACTTAATAAAAATCTCTCTCATGTCTATGGTTTTATGTATTTTGGTTTTGGCAGCCATAAGTGGGATATAATGTATGTTCAGCTGATCATATTGTAAAATAAGCCATCGGGGTGATATAAGACTCTGGACCACACTGTACTGTACTGTATGTGAGGAATTATCGCAGTGGTAAACGAAATGCTGTTGTGCTTTAGGATGTGATGAGTTCATTTTAGCAGACTCAAAATAACCAGCTGATATCATAAGAGTCATATTTATACGTCATATAAATGAAATATTGGAGATTTAGCACTACAACAGTCTCCAGTTTACTTGTAACAGCAGACAACTGAATTATCAGGTAGAATAACTGGCTAAGACCATTTCTAGATTTGTACCCTTCCACTGAAGCGCTTTAATGCTGCTCAGAGGTGACATGAATGCATTTACACGCTAGTACAGCTGTATACTGTGACTCTGGTGGGTCACAGAAGACATAACGTAGTCTGCAATAATTACTGCCTTGTGTAACTGTATTTTGAGCAGCCTGTGTACAGACACGTTTATCACACAAAATAAAAACAGATTTCTGTCTTGCACTTAAACTATTTTATCACAAAAATATAGCTGTAATTAATCTGATATTGGTTTAAATCTTTGACTGTTTATATTTTAGAGTTGTGTCTTTATTTTAACATTTGATCAACTGCTGATGTTCAAAAAAAAATACAGATGGGCGTGGCCAATATATAACCAAATAAATATGCATACATTTATTACCAATAACCCTTATATAATACCATCAGAATGTGTGCAGTTTGTCTGTAAACTGTAGAACACACTAACACAACATAACTGTCTTGCTGCTGTCTGTTTTTCATGAGCGCCATCTTGGCTCGAGTTATATAAGAGGAAGAGTGTACAGTGCGGGTCAGTTTACTGACCACCTCACAGCATCAGATGAATCAACCACTAAACCAGGCGGTTCTCTTCTAGAACAAAAGCACTAGGCTTCATATTCTATCGTCAATCAGCGTCAGGGCGAGCAAACACGTGTTTTTGAGCCGCTGAGCGTTATGAAATGCGGGTGCCCGCGTGAGCTGTAGAGCTCTACTGCAGCCAGCAGCCAATCAGAGCCACGCGTCGCGTCACGTGTTCCTCGCGCGCGCTCTGCTGCACGGTCACAGGGGCAGATAGAAAACAATGCAAGCGATCCTGGCGAGAAAATAGCGAAGAATGGACGAATTAAACGCATCAGTCGCTCTTTTGAGAGGAGGACGCTTTTAAGGCGAGGTTAGTGTTTTAACGCATGGCAGTTTTCGCCCGGAACGCGCGTCTTAGCGGCGCGTGCGGGGCTCGGCTCACGCAACACTTGAAAAATGCGTGAATGCTCTTCTTATTTAGATCGCCTTGGGGCATGAGGAATTACTGTGTGCTGTGCATCCAGGCAGAACGAGGATCTGCTCCAATGCGAGAGCAGTAGGTCTGCAGAGTCATTCGATGGATTTGTGCAGTGCACAGTGCACTTATGACCTAATAAATACTACTGCTTGTTCTGTCAAGCCATTGATTGCGCCATAGCGCTTCTTTTCTCAGAAATTGCATGTTTTTATACTGTATTGCACGCATTTATAATATGTGACCCTGGAGCACAAAACCAGTCAAAAGGGTCAGTTTTCTGAAATAGAGATTTATGCATCATCTGAAGCTGAATAAATCATCTCTCCATTGATGTATGGTTTGTTATGAGGACAATATTTGTCTGAGATACAACTATTTGAAAATCTGGAATCTGAGGGTGCAAAAAAATCTAAATATTGAGAAAATCGTCTTTAAAGTTGTTCAAATGAAGTTCTTAGCAATGCATATTACTAATCACAAATTAAGTTTTGATATATTTACGGTAGGACATTTACAAAATATCTTCGTGCAACATGATCTTTACTTAATATTCTAATGATTTTTGTCATAAAAGAAAAATCTATAATTTTGACCCATACAATGTATTGTTGTCTATTGCTACAAATATACCTGTGCTACTTATGACTGCTTTTGTGCTGCAGGGACACAGATATCAAATCTGTGTTTTTTTTTTTTTTTTTCAATGTTGAGAACATACACATTCAACAAAAAGCTCAAAGTGTTTTATTGCATTAACTGTACTACTACTTTAAAGTGATTTGTAGTTTGTACGTTGCAGTACAAGTAGCTTTTGTTTCATTACTGTCATTAATACCAATATCTTTACTAATAAATATGATTAAAACTACAGAAAGTATTGGTATTAGTGTTTGTGATTTTAACCAGAAAGCCAAATCAAGAACATTGACTGCATTCTTGCATTGCATAAAACATCTTATTGTACTTGCATTTGATTTTATAGGCAAATGTTTTGCCAAATGTTGGTTTCACACTGGATTTGTATAGATTTTTTTTTGCTTTAAGTAATAATGGTTAAGCACATGGGCTAGTCATTGGTGAACAGTTTTAAATATCAAAGATTCATTTAATCAGTATTGTTCAGAATGGTCTTATGACTGTTCAACCCAAATTTAGTGAGGAACAGAAAAAAGAAATGTAAGCCAAATAAATTAAATAAACATGAAACTTGGAATAAACATAAAATAAAAAATGCAACTTTCAGGTGTGTTGAATGCAGCTCTTCTGCGCAACATTGGAGGTCAAAGAGTTTTTATGCAATCGGATATGAACAGAAAATCTGGTTTTAAAAAGGTGAAATTTCAAGCTGATGGTGGCGCTAGAGAGTTTGACATGTAGACCCCCAAAACTGGCCAGTGGACATTTCAGACCATTTTCTACCAAGTAACAATACAAAACCTGGTACACTGTACTAGTTTGTTCTGAGCGGTCATTAGTCATTTGCAGTTTGGCTGTTAAAAGGTTGTTAGTTGATGTATTTCTCAAGTCTTTGATATTCTGATCTCTATGTGGTTCACTTTGAAGATACCTTGAAAAGGCATCAATGGTTATAATAAACTTCTTTACAAACTCTTTTCCCCCAGCTTTCGGCTTCCTAAAGTGTCATCATAATGCTCCATTAAATTCACTTTCAAGATGCACTAGTGATTTGAACATCATGAATTATCTTTTAAGTCTTTTACAGTGTTGTTGTTGGTTGCATTACAAAGAATTTATAGAAGCAAAGGTCATAAATTAGAGTTGTTGCAAAACATAACCAATGAAGAGAGTGTTATATGTGAATCAGTTGTTTATTACTACTATCCTTTCTAATTTCCTGAAACACTCTTTTTTTTTTCTCACCCATTGTGCAGATATAAACTAACAGTGTGCTGAGCCCAAAGGAAGGGATTCTCACCAGTGAAAAACAGCTAATGTGGATCACGTATTCTTTGATTTTTGGACCATAGGATTGTTAACTTGATGTCCTGACCATGCGTTCACAACAAAGTTTCATGTCATTTATGAACAGCAAGGCCAATGCTATACCTAGAAAAGACATTGATCGCATGTGCTGCGCAAAATGTCGCTTTTCCACCAAGGACACTGACCTGTTCGAGAGACACGTGTCCCATCATAAAGAGATAACTTTCTCCTGTGCGCTCTGCAGCCATGTCTCCTATTCTAAAACAGAGTCTCAGAAACACGTCGTCTTGCACACCGGCTCGTACCCATACAGGTGTAGCTTCTGCTCGTACGGGGCCGTGCGGAGAGATTACATGGTGAAGCATATTCTTCGTATACACAAGAGTAATGCGGAAGAAGGCTTCATAACTGACTTCACTGTACCCACCCCAGATACAGAAGGTCCATCTGTTCCTGACACGCTCGAGATTTCAGATTGGCCTGAAAGGAATGACCCGTGTACAATTCCCAATTTCCCTGTCGAACTCCCCAGTGGAAGTCAACCCAGCCAATCATCTGTTATTAGTAGAACAGTGAACCAAACCAAGAGTAATCGTGCCCGGATGACCTACAGTTTCACGACGCCATGTATGACCAACACAGCAACCATTCCGGTTTCTAAGACTCTGTTCACCAGTGCCATTCCCAGCTGCGCTCCAAGCACGAGTCACTCATTAGGCAACATGCCACTAGTCATTCTAAGATCACGGGAGGCAAACGGCAACCTATCGAACTCTCAACTCAGTGCCAATGGGAAAAACAAGGTTTCCGTTTCGGAAAAGCTTATTCAGAAAGCTATGTTCCCAAGAGTCCATGTTGGTTCTACGGAACCACTACAGCAAAGCCCAAGGGTTGGTGTTTCGGAAAAGGCTATGGCAGCAAAAACCATTCCCAGAGTCCAGGTCCGAGCACCTGTTGAATTGAACACCCCACTCAGAGCGCTGCTTAATACGCCCTTATCCAAGAGGAATATCCAGATGGATCAGAGGTCTAGTCAGTTCACAACAGGGACTAACGTTGGGACGCAGAAACCAGTTGTACTTCCCAGCAGTACAATCAAAAGTCCACTGTACTCCAGTGCAGAAAAGAGCAATCAGTCAAGAACGACCTCCAGAGCACCTGTAGGATCATCAGCAGAGACATCGAGCCCATTATCCAGTGTCCAAGTGGAACTGTTAGCGCCTTTGAACCAGCCAATTCAACACAACAAGCCTTTGACCGTGTCCTGTCCAGAGGAGATCAATATTCCTGCCGGGTGTTTGGTGGAACTGGTGGAGGTGAAAAACATCAACGGGACTCGGGAGTTGGAGCTACGGTTGATCCCACCAAATGGGATCCCGCAAGACCAGAAGAGCAACGTGGATGAACCTACATCAGCCGCAGCTGGAGGCAAACTGTCCTTCAAATGCCAAGTTGCCAAAGGGTGTCCAGTCAGCCCATCCACGTCTTCATCATCTCATGAAGTCAAACAGCAGCGGCCTTCAACATGCACTAATGTTCAGACTATCACAAAAACTGTTCAATCAACACACAAACCACAGTGTTCTTCAGAGACCCCAGGCAAGCGCAACCTTAAGACCATGGATCCAGAGATCATCACGCTCGAGGGTCCAGAATTGAGTTCTGAAAGCCTTCCAGTTATCTCATCAGTTTTTTCTCTTTGTCCTACACCCAAGTCAACTCAAAGCATCTCAAAGTCCTCGCCAGAAATGCAACGCTGGACAGTGGCAATGAAAGAGCCGAAGGACGAGGTGAAGAGTGCAGAGAAATCGCTGGTCTGTAGTATTCTGATTAAAAAGGAGGATACTGAGGAGAAACCAAAAGGTGCTTCTGCAGGTCTCAAAGAAACAAAGAGAGCGAATAAGACTAGTAAAGGCTCTGCAATATCTAAGACTCATGGTCAAGTGAAAAGATCAGAAAAAACCCTAAACACAAACCACTTAAAACGATCTCCAAATTTGACTCAACCATTGGTTTTGCCAAACCAGAGCATCGTCCCATCAAACAAAGATGACATTTCACATCAAGACAAGGGAAATTCTGAACATGAGTCTGGCCAAAAACACCATTCCTGTGTTTCCAACATGTATCCAAGAGTAGCTTTGTTCAGGATTCCCAGTTCTCTGTTGGAACCCAACAAGAAGCTTCCGGAAGCGCCAGCTCGCGAGGAGAGTTTGACGGCGCGACCGGTTCTCTGCTGCGCTCTAAGCAAGCAGAACGTCTCCGGAAGTCCTGAAGTGGCCATCAAGCTGATACTAAAGAGAAACCTTTGTGAAAGAGAAGAGAAGTACCAAGACTCGCCACCACGTAAAAAACACAAGAAAGAAAAGAGAAAAGCCAAGAAACGCAGGTCATCGTCGGTTGGGATGAACCTTCCTCAATTATCAAACAAAGGTCATCAAGAACTGAGGTTAACTCCTCTGAAAGCGGATCAGCGCATCAAGCTTCCCGGTCCGAACCAGCCGGTTGTGGTTCTGAACCACCCCAATCCTTCAGTTCAGAGTGTCAGTGTTGGCATCCAAACCCTGAAGAACTATAAGTGGGTTCGCTCAGTGGATCACGAGCAGGAACAGCCAGCAAGGAAACAGCCTTCATTCAAGATGAAACTCAAGAAAGTTCATGGACAGAAGTATCAGGTAATCGAGTTCGTTCTAAAGGGAGTCTCGGAGAAACCCCTCTCGTAAAGACTAGCTACATTCCCTTGTAGATATTTCACATATTGCTTTTTTACAATTTTAGAAAACCCATGTGAGATTTTTAAGTTTAACAGTAATAAAGCTGGTTAGTGGAAAATTTGAAATTCAATGCCAATAAACATTTCGTCAAATATGTTGTGATTAGACTGACCAAGTAATAGCTGTTCTGGTCAAAATATAGTTGGGAATAAAAATAACTTCTTTCAATATTACTTACCCGGTCCTGCCATGGAGCACTTGACACCATCAATGACAAACATGCTCATATATATGTATAATATACGTATAAAGAGAGATTTAAAAAAAAAAAAAAAAAAAATGTAAATGTAAGAAGGTAAGAACTCCGAAACCAAGGGGTTTCAAACAACACTAATGTCTGTTTTTGGGATGTTGCGTGTTATTTGTCATGACTGTACTGGCACATTTCAAACAGACGTCACGTCTTAACATTTGGAGATTCACATGAAGTACATTCACTGAAATCATTTCATGTCATTTACTGTCATTTATCATATTACGAGCACGTAAGCATCAGTGTCAAGTGAATCTCTTCTGATTGTGGTGCACATGGTCTTTGTTGGGTGAGGCTTTGTCATTTGTGAAATTCAAACATATGACGTACAGTAAAAGTGTTTTTGCAAACCAAAAGGTTTGCGTATACGGACTCAGTATTTCTCTGTAAACTACAGCACACATGTACACTCACTGTCAAAGTCGGTACATCAAACAACTTTCCTTTTGTAAAATGTACCGTCATTAAACAGTCGAGACGGTTTGATGTGTTTATCATTGTAAATCTACCTCAAATGATCAAACCAGTAAACCGACTGTTTTCTTTTATTACTGTTACCGTTATGTAAAGTTACAGCTGAGCTTTTGATTTTCAGGGCATCTGCTCGTTTGTGATCAAACTGTTCAAGAAACTAAACGTGTGTGGTTTATGTCAAACTATAATCTGTACATAGTTCTGAGGCTTCAGAAACATAACATCTATTTTTAAATTATTCATGAAGGCCAAAAAATATTAAATGTGATTCAATAAAACTTATAAATGGATTAAAAGTTTCTGGAAAAATGGTTCTTGTGTGTCTGCATTCAGCCAAACACTCACTTTCACTCTACATGTGTGTTAAAATGTCAAAAATATTGAATTCTTTAGATATTTGATTGCTATACACAGCCACATTTTTAAATGACTGATTTTTCTTCTTTCTCTCAGATGAGCTCTTTGGCTCTTAAACGTCACTAAAAATGACTTATAAAGTTAAGATGTCAGTTAAACGTCCCGGAGATGTTGTGGCTTGTCTGTATTTGCTCTTATTTCAACAGCTCGGTCAGGTCCTGCTTTGTGATTGGGTACATCAGCACACACTGCCTCCTCTGATTGGCTGACGCCGAAGGTTTCCGTCCGTCAATGAGAACGATGGGAAAAATGGAGTGGAACCTGATGATGTCGGTGACCGAGTCAAACCTCTGAAAGACAAAGAGACGAGGGATGATGCTGATGCACCGTCAAACACTGCGTTCTGTGGGTGTGTGACTCACGTCATTGGTTCTCAGGCCCGTTCCCAGAGAGTATTTGCTGGTTTCATCACTGAAGCGGATCTGAATGTTAAACACTCTTTTGTCGTAAAACACAGCGAGGACCAAGGGCTCATAGGTAGTGCTCTTCGAGCAGTCGCGCACTAGAAAGGCTCCTTCCTGTGGACAAAAGTCAACTGGTATCATATAAACAACGAGATCTGTATCTAAATAATCCATTCACAGTCCATATGTTTGTTTTCTGATTCGGCGATAATCTGCTAAACTGAATTTCTGTACGTTCTTGTGTCTCTGAACTGTAACAAATGTCATGATGTTGGAGTGAACTGAAGGTGTGTTTTACCCGGTTGACCAAGTGAAGAGCGTGTTCAGCGTCCACACGACTAACCGCACCAACATACCAGTTCTGATCCTCCAATCCCTGCAGGACAGACGTCAAATGGAAATTAACTGTATTTTCTAAATGCATGTTATTGATCTTATTTTGAGCAGTCTGTTCAGTCACACAGTAAGTTTGGAATAATTACGATTTCTTAATGTTTCTGAAAGAGTCTCTTCGCTGCATTTATTTGATCAAAACTACTGTAAAAGAGTGAAATATTATTATAATTTAAAACTGCTGTTTTCTATGTGAATCTCTGTTAAACTGTAATTTATTTCTGTGATGTACAGCTGTATTTTCAGCATCATTACTCCAGTCTTCAGTGTCACATGATCTTCAGAAATCATTCTATTTGGCATCATTTGAATCATCTTTGGGGCGACTGGTACAATGGTCTCAATTTTACAATTAGTAAACTACAAGTTAATACAGATCCTAAGAGTTTATAAATATTTTGCTCACAGTAGAGGGTGTGCCATTTCCCAGTGTCTTTCATGCAAATTACCATCTGTCCCCAAAAGGTGTGAGCTCTCACGTCTAGGACTCGATCAATGCAAATTCAAAGTGAGTTCCTGTCTCCATTAAGAGGATGATTGTCTTGGTCTAAGGTACTTAAGGAAATGTTGCAAGAAGATAAGTGTGCTTCTGCAGCCAGATGAGATCACAGTGTGTCCACACACTCCGTGTATTTTCCTAAAGTCAGGTATGAATCTTTTACTATTAGATTTATCTTTTGTATTGATTTGATATCTCTAAATTGAAACTATTTTCAGAAGTAGATTAAAGGCATATGTTTCCACAAATCTGTGTCCAGGGTTACGTACTAGGTGTGTAACAATCCATCAATATGGATCAATAGCCTAACAATATCTCACTACTCTTGACCGAATTACATTAGTAACTTTAATGAGGTTTAATCTATATTTAATTTATACAATGAAGACTTTTTTGTCATAAGGGTCTTTTTTTTTTTTTTGAGATTTATACATCATCTGAAAGTTGAATAAATAATCTCTCCATTGATGTGTGGTTTGTTAGGAGGACAATATTTGAAAATCTGGAATCTGAGGGTGCAAAAAAATCTAAATATTGAGAAAATCATCTTTAAAGTTGTCCAAATGAAGTTCTTAGCAATGCATATTACTAATTAAAAATCAAGTTCTGATATATTTATGGTAGGAAATGTACTAAATATCTTCATGGAACATGATCTTTACTTAATATCCTAATGATTTTTGCCATAAAAGAAAAGTGTGTAATTGTGATCCATACAATGTACTGTTGTCTATTGCTACAAATATACCTGTGCTACTTATGACTGCTTTTGTGCTGCAGGGTCACATATTATTTGTTTATTAATTTCTGTAGCCTACCTGAAAATTTCCTTTAAACCTACCCGAAAAGCACTGCTTACTTCATTTGTGTCTTTGTGTTTACTTTCTGGTATTGCTTGTGATTTGGAAAAGAGTCTCAGCACTGAGCCCTGCACATCTGCATGACCCTGACTGCCCGTATAGTATACTATACTATAATATAGTATACTATACCCTGTATAGTAGCAACAAAATTAAATCAAAATGTTTTAAGAGCTATATATATATATATATATATTGTTCTATGTTAATGTATTTTTTCCAACAACTAACCCTACCTCGTTTCTGTTGTTTTTCCTCCTGAGGATCACACTATATTTTACACATTGCACATTTAGCACAGAAGCCGGAAAGACTTTCTTGACTATTGTCATGTCCTAAGATTACTTATCTTATGTGTGACTTGATTTTTTCCATTTATGTTTCTTTATTACGTAAAATAAAGCAATAAAAATAAAATAAAGCATAAAATAAACCCCCCAAATTGCAGTACAGTATGTGCTAATTTCAGATTGTTTGTTTGTGTTTAATGCCATTTCAGAGTAAGGCTGGTTTTGTAATTAAAAATGATCATAGACTTCTGCTTTCCTTCCTGTCTTGAGTAACAAAAGGGCCATTTGTTCTTCCTGAGGACACAGAAGTGCTGATAGTGATCAAGGCCTGTAGGACAATGTGTGTATTCATCGGGGGGGCTGCTAATTGTCACACCTTTGGCCCAGCGGGTGAAGCTGTAATCTGCTGATTGGTCAGTTTGAATGTCTCACATTTGGTTTTTAGTCACATGGTCAAGGAAGGGATAAAAGAAGACTGTAACTGTTGCCCTCTCTTTGGCTGGGGTCCTTTACTTGGGGCTCTGCTCTCTCTCTATAACTCTCTCTATCTCTCTCTGTCTCTCTCTCTCTCTGGTAACATTTTACATACATGCTGGTTACATTTGACTGTTTATGTTTTACCATCTTTCATCTATTTTTTAACCAATTCAAGTGTAACCATGATGAAGTGCTGTTATTAAACCATTTAAATGATAAATTGGTTCAACATTAACATTGAAGTGCTACCTATTGCAATACAATATAGTCACTTAATAGCAACACTATCTCACATATCTAGCTATTGTAACTGCGCTTATTTCCGTTGTTGGTATAAGTGGCAGTGGGTGGTTATAGACTAGAAATGATAATGTTTCTTTAGTCCGTTGGCAATCCTACAGCTTGACCCACTGTAGGGAAACCGCCCTTACACACACACACACACACACACACACACACACACACATACATTTAGTCATTTTATATATATAGCATTGATACGCTACCGAGTGCCAAAAGTGCGAAGGTGTGTTTTTATTTCAATAGTGTGGCACAAGCGATAGTGAACCAATTCATCCTTCACTGAGGAGCACCAACTAAAAGTGTAATCTGATCAGAGAGAGTGGCTAACATTATTTGGAAATCGAAACATCCAAATTTCAATGCAGAATTCAGAAGCTCTGAGTTTGCACCAAACCCTGATCCTTAAAAAAAACATCTGTATGGAAGTGTTTTGAGCCAGCTCTCACCTCACACTCTCATTCTCAGGCTGGTTCCCTGTTACAGCAACAGAACCAAATTTACATCACAATTGTACAACTTCCTTTCCTTTATTTGGAGCATGACTGTATTTACACAAAGCCACAGTCGAATGCAGCCACACAACAGCCACTGTCCAGTCTGAACACTACACCTCACAGAAGACAGTAATGGCTTAGATTACAAACATGGCATTCCACTAAGATCTACTGTCCATCTTCACACTGACAGAACCACAGCTTCTCACACACACACAGACTTAATCCCATGATGACAGTCTAAAAGAGACACACAACACATTCTGTTACAACCATCTGCAAACTCATGGAACAACTCTGTGACACATTTGCATGACCAGTCACAGATCGATGATGTAATGTGTAAACACAGACACAGACGAGCCTTCACGAGGTAAAATATTTAATCTTTCTGATTCTTATTAGGGTAGTTGCCAGAGGGCCCCTGGTTTCCCAACACATCACTAATAACAAAAACATTATCACAATGATCAAATGTGAAGTGCCTGCATTGAATTTCTATCAATCAATCATAAAATGTAAAATTTGACCAAACCATCAACTGTGACTTAGCCTGCATATCAGACCCCCCCCCCCCACACACGCACACTCATACACACCAAGCCCCCCCCCACCCCACCACCACACACACACACACACACACACACTAGATCTCAGGTTAGATGAACTAACTGCTTGATTTTGAAGTTATGTAGTTAACTATGGGGGGGCTAGACAAAATACTACTAATCATAATAATTAGAAAGGGATTGGCATTAATAATTAGCATTTCAATCTAAATCTGATGTCATAATAAAATGGAAAGACAGAACATGCAGGACAGTTTTAACCACCATTAGATACCTTCACTGAGTGGACCTTACAACAGGAATAAATTACAATTTACAATAAATTACAATAGAAAACTGTTATTATTAAATTGTAATAATGTTGCACTGTTTTTACTGTATTTTTGATCAAGTAAATGCAGTTTTGGTGAGTAGAAGAGATTTCTTTCAAAAACATTAAAAAAAAATCTTTGACAGGAAGCATTTTCAATTTTTTTTAACAATGTGAAATTCAAATCAAATTGTCATAACTGGATCTTTTTCTCCACCTAAACTCCACCCACAATTATCTGCATGCTCTCGTTTAGACCCGCCTCCATTTATGAGTGCCACGCCCACATTTCAACATCCAATCAACAATCGGCAGACAGAACTAAATCTCCGCCTCTTTTTCACAAATCTGTTACTAGCTGAAGAAAAGATCTGTAGCTGCTTCTGTTTGATCAACTTTAGGCACTGTACACTGATTTTAATAGAGACTGACTGTAATAATAACTGAAGCGTCAGTGATATTGACGCTGATGCTGTACCTGCACAGGTTTGCTGTGGTTGGTGAAGCTGCTGTGGGTTTCTCCTTTAGCAGGAGGCCATTCGTGATGCTGCTGTTTCCTCACCAGTGAATCTGAAACGCATCCAGAGAGTTCTTCAGACTGGGAGATTCTGAGCCGCTTCAGCTGTGATTCAGTGCTTGGATTCTTACCCAGCGAGCTCTTCTCGCTCTCACAGGAGCTGCAGGATCACACAAACACAGTCACACACATCATTCCTCTGATTAATGATGTTAAAGCACAGAGTGTGTGACTGCGGTCAGTACCTGTCCAGATCCTGAGACTCCAGATCCAGAGAATACCTGTGAGACGTCTGACCTGCATAACAGGTATATTAGATTTTATTATTACAGCTTATATTATGTTATATTACACTACAGTCAGAACTTTTTGAACAGTACATTTATGCATTTAACAGACACTTTTATCCAAAGCGACTTACAGTGCATTCAGGCTAACATTTTTTACCTAACGTGTTCCCTGAGAATAGAACCCACAACCTTTTGTGCTGCTTACAGCAAAAACAGTAAAATTTTAAAATATTTTTGCTATTTGATACAACAGTTTTCTGTGTGAATCTCTGTTAAACTCCAGTCTTCAGTGTCACATGATCTTCAGAAATCATTCTAATATGATGATTTGCTGCTCAAGAAACATTATTTTGTTGAAAATATAATTTTATAATTTTTTCAGGTTTCTTTGATGAATAGAAAGTTCAGAAGAACAGCATTTATATGAAATAAAAATCTTTTGTAACATTATAAATGTCTTTATTATCACTTTTGATCAATTTAAAGCATCATTGCTAAATAAAAGTATTAAGTTCTATAATTTCTTTCCCAAACAATTATATATAATATATATATATATAAAAATATATATTCCAAGATTTTGAATGGTATAGTGTATAGAAGCTTTTTATTTCAGATAAATGCTGTTCTAAAAAACATTACATACATTAAATAATCCATAAAAAAAAAAACACAACATTATAAACAATAATAAAAATAATAATAAACAGAAAACTTTCATGAGCAGCAAATCATCATATTAGAATGATTTCTGAAGATCATGTGACACTGAAGACTGGAGTAATGATGCTGAAAATACAGCTGCACATCACAGAAATAAATTACACTTTAACAGAGATTCACACAGAAAACAGCTGTTTTACATTCTAATAATATTTCACAATATTACTGATTTTTCTGTATTTCTGATCAAATAAATGCAGGCTTGGTGAGCAGAAGAGACTTCTTTAAAAAACATTAAAAATCTTACTGTTCAAAAACGTTTGACTGGTATATTATATTATATTATATTATATTATATTATATTATATTATATTATATTATATTATATTATATAAGCCAACATAACTTACTTGCAGATGATGGTATATTAACCTGAGGGTGAAATGGAGAGTGATTATTATTTGCATGAATTATCTGATTAATGTTTGGGTTTCTTAAATACACAAAACCGTCAGACATCATGCTTTAATAGTGATTGTTGTCAATTTCTTTATATTTGGAACATCTGTTTCTGTAAATACAACATTTGTTGGTTAAAATAATGGTTATATATATTACTGGATGTATTTGCGGATTCATAAATGCTTTGCTGAAATTAATGGTCTGTTTACTGAGTCGTTTCCACTGTGACAACACGCCCCGCTACAGGAGTGAGCATTAACTCTATGTTTCTCTGCTGATGTTTGCGTCTGTCTCTCAGCATGATTTCTGTTCTCTTCACAGCTCTTCCTCTTTGACCTAGATGTGAAATCTCTCTCTCTTAAAGTACCAGCCACGTGTGATGTTTCTGTAACCGTTCTCGAGGTTAACAGGCCTTGGCAAGTCTGAGGGAGGCATGACCTCACTGTTTGAAATAGGTTATTAGATGAATCAGAGTTAAGATGAATCAGAAGTGTACATGTTTTAAATGGAAGTAGAAGGCCTTATTAGAATCTGTTCATTTATCAAATCAATTCTGAAAGTCTTTGTTCAATGATAAATGAATATGCATGATAATTAAGGGGTCTATTGTGCAACCTTGTTTGTGTATCAGTTTTCCCCATGATCATCTTTGGTGAGGGAAACTGACGTGACAACACGCCCCGCTCTCCTCCACATGTACTGTTTTTATTTCTAGTTAGCGCTCTATGATGAATAGCATGGCATCAGTAAGAGACTTTTGGACTGCAATGTCATGGTTTTCACAGAAACATGGCTACACGGCGACGTACCCAATAATGCTATTGAGCTAGCTGGACGCTACATGCTCCGGGCAGATAGAACGGCAGATGACTCCAGTTAGACAAGAGGTGGTGGATTGTGCATTTAAGTCAACAAAGCTTGGTATACGAACACTGTCATTGTTGGGAGACACTGCTCCGCTAACCTAGAGTTTCTTATGGTTAAGTGTAGACCTTTTTATCTGCCGCGGGAGTTCACTTCCACCATAATAACTGCAGTCTATATTCCACCGGATGCTAATGCCAAGCTTGCTTTGAACGAACTGCATGCTGTCATTAGTAAACAACAGACTGCTCACCCGGAGGCTGCTTTTATTGTCGCGGGTGATTTTAATCACTGCAAATTAAAGACAGTGCTCCCCAAATTTCACCAGCATGTTTCCTGCCACACCAGAGGAGACAAAACTTTGGATCATGTTTGAACAAACATTGATGGAGCTTACACTGCCATCCACCCCCCCCACCTCGGACAGTCTGATCACCTTTCTTTGTTTCTCACCCCCAAGTATTCACCCCTCATCAACCGTGTGAAGCCATCAGTGAGGACCATCAAAGTGTGGCCAACTGGAGCAGACTCTTTACTTCAGGACAGGTTTCAACACACTGACTGGAGTATGTTTGCTTCTCAGGCTGCCTGTGGCTCTCACACAGACATCGACATCTACACCTCCTCTGTACTGACTTACATCAACACCACCATTGACAGTGTTACATCAGAAGAACAGCTCACAACATACACTAATCAGAAGCCATGGATGAACAAGGAGGTGCGAATTCTGCTGAAAGCCCGCAACACTGCCTTCAGGTCAGATGACGCGCAGGCCTACAGTAAATCCAGGGCTAACCTGAAAAGGGGCATCAAAAAGGCCAAGTACTTCTACAAGCTGAAGGTAGAGGAACACTTTTCCAACTCTGACCCCCGACGCATGTGGCAGGGCATCCAGGCCATCAGTGACTACAAGTCAAGTAACTCCACTCCAACGGTCACGGACGTCTCCTTCCTTAATGAGCTAAATGACTTTTATGCTCGCTTCAACAGCGACACCAAGGAGACGGCCACCAAGATCACACTCTCAGCAGATCACCAACCCCTCAGCTCACCTCCACAGATGTCCACACTGCATTGAGCCGGATCAACGGACACAAGGCTGCCGGCCCGGACGGCATTCCTGGACGTGTGCTTAGAGCATGTGCAGAGCAGCTTGCAGGGGTCTTCACAGACATTTTCAACCAGTCCCTCACCCAAGCAACTGTGCCCACATATTTTAAGTCCACATCCATTGTGCCAGTGCCAAAACTCTCCTCCCCGACATCCCTGAATGACTACCGCCCTGTAGCACTCACACCCATCATTATGAAGTGCTTCGAGCGATTGGTCCTAGCATACCTCAAGGACTGCCTCCCACCCACACTGGACCCACATCAATTTGCCTACCGCAGAAATAGGAGCACAGAGGATGCAGTATGCACAGTAATGCACTCTGTACTCACAGGTTCTGCAGAGGGTGGTGAAAACCGCCCAACGCATCACAGGGACACCACTTCCTGCTATTGAGGACATCCAGAGAAAACGCTGTCTACGTTGAGCTCGCAGCATTCTTAAGGACTCCTCTCACCCTGACCATGGACTGTTTAACCTCCTGCCCTCCGTGAGGCTCTTCAGGAGCCTCCGGACAAGGACCAGCAGACTCAGGAACAGCTTTTTCCCTACAGCTGTCTCCTTACTGAACTCTGCCCTCTGACACACACCAAAAATAAACAACACACCAAACACACACACTCCTCACCCCTCCTCATCACTACATCTGATTTACAAACAAAAAACAGCTCACTTGAACTACTGTCTGTTCATCCAGAATACTGAATGATCCATTTGCACACTGGAATATTTTTCTAGTGCACTTTTTTTACTGTCCATTGCACTAGTGTAAATAATTACCATATGTTCATAGTTTCTGCTTATAGTGTACATACACTTATTACATAATCCATCTGTATAGTATGTTTATAGTACAGCTATCTGTATATCATTCTGATAGTATTTAAAATCTGTAAATTATGTCCATAGTACTGCCTTATCTGTATATTTATTGTATATTTGTAACATATTGTAGACACTGTATACCCTGTACTTACTGCTTATTGCACTTCTGGTTAGATTCTAACTGCATTTCGTTGCCTTGTACCTTACATGTGCAATGACAATAAAGTTGAATCTAATCTAATCAGATCAGGTTCTTTGTAAAAAGTAAATTAAATTATTTTTGGATCAAGCTTGTCTGTTTGACTTTGATTGACTTTGTTATGTGTGTAAAACATGGAGCTTATGAATTAATTTGATTTACAGCAAAGAAATGGACTTACATTCTCTCGCTCACTCGGACTGGATCTGAGAATAAAACACACAAATCAGAAAGTTAATGAGTGTGTGAGAGTTTTGAAGAGTTATTCAGATTTGAGTTAATGGGGTGCATCACTGCAAATTATGACCATTTTATATTGGTTGGTCATTTTAATGTTCATGGGCTTACTATTTCTGAACTTAACATTTCTGACACGGTGATCTCTGACCTCAAGATAATTTTATTCACACTCACTTCCAAATCTACCTTCTTCATCTGGCCTTGTTGACAGGCAGTCTCGGGCTTATTCCTCTCAGTTTCCTCTGAAGGTTAATGTGATTTTTAATTAATTCAGCTCTCGGCTGTCATTGCACTCGTCGCTTTCTGACATCTGTTCCTGTGGCTCAGTGGTAGAGCATTGCGTTAGCAGTGCAAAAGGTTGTGGGTTCGATTCCCAGGGAACACATGTTAGGTAAAAAATGTTAGCCTGAATGCACTGTACGATAATTCGCTTTGGATAAAAGTGTCTGCTAAATGCATAAATGTAAATATTTTGAGCTACTAAATAATGCATGGCTGGACATTTTAAATGTGACTGCTCCTTTGAAAGTTTTTAAACTGAAACCCAGAACGGATTGGTGGCTAAACTATAAAATTCAACATTTCACACAAGCTTGTAGAAAAGCAGAGTGAAAATGGAAAAGGCACAAACTTCATCTGAGCTGTATATGACTTGTCTTCTGGCCTACCAGACTGCAAAAGCTGCTTATTTCTCCAGTTTAATTTTAAATAATCAACATAACCCTAAAGTTGTGTTTTCAGTTATAAATGCGGTCTGAAATCCATCTGTTAATTACATACCAAATCCTTCTAATGCACTATGTGAAAGCTTCTTGAGCTTTTTCTCAGAAGGCCTCAGGTAATAAACACTCAGTTCAGGCTTTGGATCCCATTTCTGACTGAAACTATGTTCACCCTCAAACCTTCCTTCTGTCCTCATGATGTAATACACCCCCATAGTTAATCGAGTCTGTTGGCCCTGCTTTGTTGTCTTTATTGAACAAATGTTTATTAACTGGTTCTGTTCCTGCGTGTCTGTTACTCCTTTGCTCAAAAAGTCTTCCTTAGACAGGTCTGTTTTAAATAACTACCTACATATTTCTGTGGTTCCTGTTATTTCTAAGGTACTAGAAAAAGTTGTGTTGTGCCAACTTAAGTTTTTTTTTTTTTTTAAATTTGCAGTCTTGTTTTAACCCTTTTCATAGACTGAGTCAGCTCTGCTGAGAGTTTTAAATTATATCTTAGTTGCTACCGATGCAGGTGACTCTGTGATTTTAATTCTCTGCTGCCTTTGGCACTATAGACCACCAACCACTCTCACCTATATAAAAAACAATCCTGTGAGTTAAAAAAAAACATTCATTAATTGAATTGAAATAAATCCTATCTAACTGAGAGATATTTTTCAATCTAGATTGGCAATGTTTCTTCCTCTTGAATCTGGAATTCCTCAGGGCTCTATTCTAGCACCTTCGCTTTTTCTCTCTCTACATGCTTCCTTTAGGTTCAATTCTGAGAATGAATGGTGTGTCTTTCCACTTTTATGCAGATGATACCCAGATCTATCTGCCTGTTAAAAGATGACCCTTAAATACAATCTTTATTTGCATACCTTGATGAGGTAAAGCTCTGGTTGGCAGCAACTTTAACTTTAAATAACTCAAAGACTGAGGTTGTAATTTTAACTAGTCTAACAATTGTGAGTTTAACTCTTTCTCTGCCAAACATGGAATTTATGGAAGTTATACACTCAGCTGCACTATTATGCATCTCCTGAATAAGTCCAAAATCTCTCGATCAAGAACACAGCTGAGGAAGACGCAGAAAACAAGCGACCTCATATGTAAGCAAAATAATACGATTATCAACAATAAACAGCATACAAATGAAAACTGCCTAATGTTAGTGAGTGAAATGAAAAGTGAAATGGACTGTGAAGCTTTGGGAGTGCTGATGAAAGCGATCTACTGCAGCTATGCTTTGATCATTGAACTGAATATGATCCAGATGTAGTATATAATAAAAACATGATTTTCTTAGCTTTCTGTGTTTTTCTGTGTTTTTTTTTTTTTTTTGGGATGCATTGCCTGTTTAGATATTCACACAACAAAATATTCTGGGGGCCATGAAATTTTAGTGAAAATTATACAAAATGCAACTTTTTTTTCCTGTCAGCTTTTAACTCCAAGGTTCAGAACCTCAGTGTTCTTCTTTACAGTCAGCTCAATGTAGATGAACATGTTTCCTCTGTTGTTGCTTCTAGCTTTTTTCAGCTCCACTTACCTTCTAAAATTAAACTAAAATTAATTTCCTGCCTGAAAAATCTCTTGATAAAGATAATGAGGACATCATTAAAATTGTCCATGTGACAAAAAACAAAAAAACAAGAAAAAGCTACAAGAATACTTTTTGTGTGCATGGAAAACAAAAATAACAATGATGTTTTTGTATGTGTTATTTCCTGTTTCGACTATGTGAGTTTGTGCATCGCTTTGGTCAGTCCTATTACTGCTTTTAAATGTGCTTTATAAATAAAAGACTTGAACCATATTCTGCAGGGTAGTGTGTAAGACTCACTGTGTCCATGCTGGTCTGCTGTTGTGAGATCTGGTTTGCGGTGACGCTGGTTCAGGTGCGGGTCTTGATGGAGGAGACTCATCAAACTTTGCAAACTGGTTTGGATAGTCAGTGATGGTCTGTACTGGTGGAGGCGGTAAACGCAGGTGATCTCTGGGTAATGATCTCACCGGCCTGAAAGCGCAGCACACCATCACTACACTGAAAACCTGTTTTTCTCACAGGTGTGTGTTTCAGTAAGATGTCTGTCTGCAGTGTTGCTGTGTTTGAATACCTCTGTGGGACTGTGAAAGCCTGTCATGAAGAGATTAACATATATGA
>NC_056610.1:24487776-24492776 GCF_018340385.1 Cyprinus carpio
ATCAAATGTATCAACTGTACAACTTTGTACTTTGAAAACTAACCAAGCAACAATAAACACAGTTTCAGTTGGAGAAGAACCAGAAGAGACAGAATACAACTCAAAATACAATTTCTCAAAATACAAATGGCAAAAAAACTCAGAACTAATTAAATACATATTTGAAATACATTTTCACTGAAACACTGCCCATCTCTGCCTGCAGGTGTGTGTGGTGGATCCTGCTTTTGATTCTCAGTGTGTGTGTTTCTTTATTTGTGTTGTGTTGTGTTGTTGTGCTCACCTGGCTTAATACGCAGTGGACGAGGAGGAGCGTGCACAACATCCTGCAGACACAAACACACACCTGACACACACACCTCACACAACATTAACACAATCACAGAGACCAACAAACACACTTACACCTGCACCGATGCAACCTTTAGGAGCTCGTTCAGCAGGACAGCTGTCTGTAACACACACACACACACACACACACACACACACACACACACACACACACACACACACACACACAGTTAGACCACGGCAGGTCATATATTCCAGTATTAGTGAATATTGAAATGTGCTGAAGGCTGCACATCATTAATGAAGCACTCATCACGTTTGAGTTGCACTGACTGATCTGTGCCACTAGATGGAGACATCAGAGAGACCTGATGAACATGAAGATGATTTCAGCTCAAACTATGTACTGCACATTTTTCAGTGTTTTTGTCTTGTTTTTCATTACAGATATCTAGGAATCCTTAAATCAAGAAACATTTACTTGAGTAGGTCAATGGCATTACTATTAGATATTACATCTTTAACAAATATCAGCCAGTGTGGCCAGAAAAATAATCTTCTTTCAGAATAATAATATTCCCTTTGAATTAAGTATATTTTTCTGACCCCTTTGGCAGATTTTGTTATTGTTTAAGCAGTAAATGCATCTAGATTTAAGAAGGCTTAGATATTTTTACTTACAAAAATATTGAGGAAGAAAATTAGTTTTTGCTGTGTGCCCTTGAAGTCACTGAGCATAAGTGATGAACTTTTACAACACTCACACAGTTATTGAACTGAATCACATTAACACTGTGATTTTCCTGTTCGTTTCTATGAAGCTGCTTTGAAATATAAAGTGCTATAGAAATAAATCTGGCTTGACAATCCTTTCATTAATATGCACAATAAACTGTACGATCTCATGATCTAATCATTTAAAATGTGTGACATCAGTTTCAAATCTTTACTGTTTTACTGGTTTGTCTCTGCATGTGTTTCATGAGTCGTCAGTGACTCTGTGGTGTGATTTATACACACCTTCATCCAGGTGTGTGTGTGCAGGTCTGATCCGCTCGCGTCTGTTCCTGTCATCCTGAGAAATCAACACACCTGATCAGTGACACACACACACACACACACACACACACACACACACACACACACACACACACACACACACACACACACACACACACACACACACACATCACATTCACTCCAGACAGAGCTGAGGATGAAATCACTCACCATCATTAACACAGATGCCTCGTCATCATCACACACACAAACTCCTCCTGCGACACACAACACACTCATTGTGCTTCAGATCATTAGCTCACATCGCAGTATTGTGTTGTGATTGGGCATTTTAACCCTGATCCTGTTTGCTGTTTGACATACAGTAACTAGTTACAGTAATAATACTGCTTTCTGCAGTAACTAGTAGTGCAACTAACTAATAAGATTTCAGTAATAATATTACAGTTGCCATCCATAAAACAGCTTGTTAGTTTTGATGCCTTAACCCCTTACTGACTTGAAATCCAACAATTCAATCATTCATTTCCATAGTTTTCGTTCATCAGGCCAGCTTGAAATATGGAAGAGCTTACATTCAGAGGATGGAAATATTGCCATCACATTGATTTTGTGAGATGAAAAGATGATCTGAACACTGATGTGTCATTTTCTTATGAACTTACGTTATTCTTTTGATATAAAATACATCATGAAATATAATCGTACGTGGGTGACAGAAATGATAGCTAGCTTCAAGCTACACAAAGAGAATAATACAACATTTTTACTATCGACCACTTCTGACTGAGATCCAGTGTGGTTTTTGGTGAAATGATGAGGCATAAATATATTGTTAGTAATATTTCAGAAGAATTTTATGGGGAAAATACAGAGTTGGACAGTAATGAAGCACATTTACTTGATTCCTGTACTTTTTTAGTATCTGAATTTTTTTTCTGGAAACGTAAGACTTGAGAGACAGATATCATACTTTTCACTCCACTACATTTCTACAAAGGTCCTGGAAGTAGAAAGTCATCACTGTGTAGCAGCTTTGAAAGTCAGTGGGTGATTTGTTCTCCTGTTGAACGTGACTTTTGACAGTCGATCAGTAATCACTGTTTAGGGCTACATGACGTGATTTCCCAGCAGTTTTTGAACACTGAGCAGTTTTCACTCTAGTAACAGAGTTGTGTACTCCGTCCGTCTCTGGGAAGATACACAACTTCTGTGGGGCGTGAAAGAAAAGTAATGTAACTAGTAGTGTAACTCATTCCTGTTGCCAGAGAGTAATAAGAAACGTAATAATTGCACTTTTGAAAGCAGTAACTAGTCATGAGCTCTAAACTACATTTCTGAGTAACGAGCTCAACTCTGATTCACATCAGCAGGTTTAACAGAGAACTGAACTTGTTCTGTCTGCTGTATGAACTACTGGAACGACGAATGAGCTTTTCACACTTTTCCTACAAGCAAACTTAGACTCAGTAATGAGATATCAGAGTGTTTGTTTTCTCTTTAGCTTATTGCAAATGATCTGAGATCAACGGCCCTCCAAAAATGACGATACAGTCCATATTCTCGTGTGAACGTCTGACTTCGCTGGATGAGCATGATTGATTTATTCAGCTCTGTCGAGCCGTGTCATAATCAAAGCAGATATTAAGCGCTTGGGTTAGCGTCTCTCGTGCATGAATGATGCTCAGAGGTGCACATGTCCACACTGCTAATTTTAGTTTGAAGCTCTATGTGGTTTCCTGTCGCCTCCTGCTGTTTCCTGTTTGTCAGATCCATAGCTGAGAACAGCTGCAGCACTCTGATTTAAGTACATTAATTCACTTTATATGTCACAAACTGACATTGATATTAAAATCAGTGCTCAAGTTAAAAGTTTGCACTAAAATATCTCCTATATATCAGATCTCTGAATTCACATGCATGTTCAAAAGGTCATTATTTTGCAATCATCAGCGATTTTAACTGGAGCGTGAGTCACGTGACCTGATGTGCGTTCACTCGTCTCTGATTGGGCCAAAAGTGCTGTACACTAAGCAACACCTGAGCTCCTTTATATTAGTTACAGCTCTTTCACAATCATTATTCAGAGAATAACGTGTGTTTAATAAACCTGTAAAGGGGAATACTCAACGGTGTTTGCGCCGCGCCGCTGTCTACCGGACGCGTCACCGCGAACGTTCCAAATTCCAGTAAACCGGAAGTAGCGCATGCGCGTTCCGTGCGTCACAACTACTTCAGACATCCAGTGTAGAAAACATCACTGATTGTATGATGTTCTGTTTGCTTTTGATGCTCGCGTTTGGATTGCACATGACGTTTGACTTAATTACGCTAAACACAACACTAAAACGATTTCACTCCTATTACTATAAATGGAGCGTTTACACTGGAAAAGATCATTATTATCCTAGACTAAAATATGACAAACATGTTCTAAGAACCTTTTGCACCATTAAGTTATGAAAACTTTATTTCTGAATGTTCTCAGAACATCCAAAACCTATATATATACATATATTTTTATGTGAACATTAAAGACAGCATTAAGGGGAATTTTCGATGTTATTATTTTGCATTACGGGAATGTTACTTGAATATTCTCAAACCATCTTAGACAAATGCCCAAGTAAAATGTTTCAAAAGGAAGTCCCTTGAACAAAATATACAGAATGTTTTTGTAACACTTTGAGAACGTTATTAAAGATCATCTTATTGTTATTAAAGGCTGCTTTTCTCAAAAGCGTTGTAAGCCCTGAAGTAGATCGTAGACCCAATGCCATCAAAGGTCTCTACGATCAACTGAGCACACCATGCTTTTGGGAAACACAGCCCTGAGCACTTTGAACAAACGTTCTATTAACGTTGCTGGAAAAACCTTTGTTCATAACTTGCCGGAATGTTTTCTGTCAGCTGGGATCATGTCTGAAATTATTTTAATGAATTTTTTTCTAGTTAAGTAACTTTAAAACTATCTCATGGTGATCTGAGCCTGGTTTAGTTAGTTGTCCTGCTTATTTCATCCGTACTGCGATCGATTAATGTAATTCATCAAATGCTGTGATATCTCCACCGAGTTTGTTTGAGAGCGACATCATTCTGGAGTTTATTGAGCTTGATGAGCGTTTTCACTCAAGATCCATCAATATTCATGTCATAATTAAATCTGACACACTCATGACAGTTCATAATAATAATTCCTTACATTTATAGAGCGCTTTTCTGGGCCCTCAAAGCGCTTTACATAGAAGGGGGATCTCCTCAACCACCAGCAGAAAAAGCTTCCAGCAGGGAGTTCTCACAGCGATGCCATGAAAGAACCATTTTCATTTCCCTGAAGAACCTCTGAGTGAACAGCTCTTAAAATAACCATGTTTTTCTTGCTGTGAAAAAACGTTTAAAAGAACCGTTTGATCAGCAGAGAGGTTCCGTGCATTGTTAAAGGTTCTTCATGAACCATAAATGGTAATAAAGATCTTTATTTTTGAGAGTGTACAGAGGAGCAATGTTCTTTAGATGATTGAAATGTCCTTCACACTCATAGGAGCTGCTCACTGACAGGTTCTTTGGCTTCTTCTGTGGCATCGCTGCAAAACCCGTTTGAAAGCATGATTTTTAAGAGTGTGGAGCTGTACAGTGGATCGTTTCCGCTCTAAATAATGTGTTATCTAACGAGGGCTTCAGTGCTGCTT
>NC_056610.1:24497776-24500276 GCF_018340385.1 Cyprinus carpio
GGTAAAATTTGGTAAACCATTCTTCCATTTACCTTTTATCAGTGCATCACTCTTCTCCCAATTTACTCTTGCAGCAGAAATTACACCAAATTCACTAACAGTTGATGCCAAATTAATAACATCTTTATTTCCATTAATTAAGATCATCTGCATAGGCAGATATTTGATATTGAGCACTGTGATTCCTTAACTTAAAACCTTGAATACAAGAACGCAACTTGTTTAACATTGGTTCTATTGCCAAGGAATATAACATTCCAGAAAGTGCACATCCCTGCCTTATACCTCTCCCAATTCTAAAAGGGGCACTCAAACCACCATTGATCTTCAGTACGCTCTCAATGTCTTTGTACAATACCTTAATCATTCCACTAAAATTGGACCCAAAGCCAAAAGCATCAAGCGTATTCCAAAGATATTGATGCTCTATTCGATCAAAGGCTTTTTCTTGATCAATTGAAATAAAACCAATATCAAGATCAAGATAGCCAGAGACATCCAAAATATCTCTGATAAGACTAATGTTATCCATAATCGACCTTCCGGGTATACAATAGGTCTGGTCAGAATGAACCACTTGCCCCATCACATCTTTTTAATCTATTAGCCAAGATCTTAGAAAAAATCTTTAAGTCTGTACAAAGTAAACTTACAGGTCGCCAATTCTTAATTTCCTGCAAATCACCTTTCTTTGGCAGTAAAGTGACCACCGCCCTCCTACAACTTAGAGGGAGTGAACCCACAGCTAAACTTTCATTTAAAACATCCAAGAGGTCTTTGCCCATCACTCCCCAAAAAGCCTTATAAAACTCAACGGAGAGGCCATCAATACCTGGTGCTTTACCAGTCTTCATATCTTTCAAAGCATTTAAAAGCTCCTGCTCCGTTGAGAGGCTTCTCAAGTTTACCTACAGAGTCCTGAGTAATTTTTTTTAAGCCATCATAAAACTTGGCAGATAATTCCTCATTCTCTTTATATTCACTACTATATAACTCAGCATAGAATTGTACAGCCCTTTTTCCTGATACTTGTGGGTTCTTTCAATTCCTGCCCATTCTCTGTTCGAATAGAGTGAATAAATCGACTCTGCCCATTTTTCCGGTTCTAGGCCAAATAAAAAAACCTTGATGGGGCATCCATTTGTGTGAGCATCTGATAACGTGATCTAACCAGAGCCCCTTGTGTCTTTATACCCAGTAGGTCTGTAAGAGAAGACTTCTTACATTTAAGAGCATCAAGACATTGTTTTTCTCCAGTAATTTCAACCAATTTTTGTAAGTCAGTAATCTCAGATTCAAGTTTTCTCATTGAATGCATAATATCCCTAGAGACATTGAAAGCGTACTGTTGACATAATGCCTTAATTTCCACCTTCCCACAATCCCACCACTGTCTTAAATCATAAAACAATTTTTCCTACTTTTGAATATTTCCCAAAAAATACAAAACACACTCCTAAAATTCATATCACCCAACAAAGATGTATTAAAATGCCAATAAGCACTCTTAATTTTAACATTCGCTATAAACACTTCACATAACACCAAACAATGATCCGTAAAACCAACTGGCACAATTAAACACTTTTTAACAACATTAAAATGATATCTAAAACAATAAAACCTATCAAGCCTGGCCATTGAAATACCATTATCTCTGGAGTGTGACCATGTATACTGCTTTTTGTTATTATTCAATTCCCCTCCACACATCACACAAACTGTGGGTTTCAATCAATTCACGCATTACACGACTTGAAACAGTATGAGGTTCCAAATGGTTCCTATCAAGAGCATCATTTTCTGTACAGCTAAAATCCCCTCCCAAAAAAAGATAATCATCTTGATTACAACTTTGTAAAAAAAACACTGACCTCTTTAAAGAAGGCAATTCTTTCAGTACTATTTGTAGGAGCATATAGATTTAGAAAAACAAAATGTAATTTTTTTCAAATTTTGCTTGTAAAACTAATAACCTACCAGATACCATTTTCTTTATTTCACATGAAATTGGCAAAAACCTCTTTGCAAAAAGAATGGCCACTCCGCCTTTTATGGAGCTCAAATGTGAGAGGTACACTGCCCCTTCCCATTCTTTCTGCCAATCAATTTCATTCAAGCGATGACTGTGTGTTTCCTGTATAAAAGTTACATCAATATTCTTCTGGGTAATTAGTTCAAATAATAGTGCTCTTTTTTTAATATCTCTTGCACCATTCAAATTAAGGGTACCCACTTTTATTGTACACATTTGATTACATAGTTTTAACCAACATATAAAGCACACAGTAACTTAAGAAAAACAAACCTATGTAGTTTCAAATCCATCTTCATTCTTTAATTCCAACTTCACTTTAGAGACAAATTTCTTCAATCTATATATCTCCTGTACTGTGAATTGTTCTTCTCCTTCCCCCCTCATCAACATCACAACTGATTCAATGAATGCTTTCCGGTCTTGAAAATAATCTACAACCTGGACATTCTTCATATTCTTTGT
>NC_056610.1:24505276-24620276 GCF_018340385.1 Cyprinus carpio
TAAGGCACTTATGGACAGTGAATCATGAAAACATGCAGATGTGATTCATCTGGACCGATCAAAAACACCACATCATACACATGAAATATAAAACACCACAAACAACCTCTGAGATCAGACTAGACATGCACAGATGATTTTAATGAAGAACTGTTTGAGTTGCTCAATCACTGACGAGAAATAGAACGAGAAAAACTATACAAGACCACAAAGAGTCAACTGAATCTACTTCTGATGTTTCTCTGGAAACGGTTTAGTTCTACCAATAACACACTGAATTAAACCGACTGCACTGCAACAACGAAACAATGTTTTCACGAGCAGAACACACACACACACACACACACACACACACACCCGCACAAATAAGTGCACAAGTATGTGGTGTTCTCATGTTACACTCACTCATGTTACACAACAACAGTTCAGAGACCAACGTACTGTACCTATAACAAATGAAACATTAGGATGATTACAGACAACAGAAAACTAAAGTCAAAAACCAGGAAAATCTCCAAGCTTTAGTCTCATTAAACATATGATCAGAACTTCTAGACACACACACACACACACACACTTAACTCTCTAAATGGGGACATTGCATAGACTTATTACAAATACTGTTTATAAATAAATACTCTTATTTATTTTTTTAACAACTGAGGACATTCCCAAAAAGAGGTTTTGCTCATTTTAGGTACAAACCAGGAATATCACAGTTTATTAAGACTAAAACCATAAAAAGCCATTTTCATAACATTAAAAAAGTAACTAAAATAAAATAACATTTAATAATATTTTAATTTCAACTAGTTTCCAAGGTAACTTTTCTCATTTTTTTTTCCATTTAATGCACTAAAAATAACTAAAAATTAATTATAAGTATATAGACATATTTAAAATAATAAAAATGACAAGAACACACAATAAAATTACTAAAATGTAACTAAAATTAATATGCATATAAAATACAAAAATAAACACTAATTAAATAATATTTATAAAAAAAACCCTGAAGTGTCTCAATACTAAAATAACACTGGCACACACAAACACAAGCGTGCACACACACTCACACTAATATTAACACACACACACACACACACACAAACACAAGCGTGCACACACACTCACACTAATATTAACACACACACACACAAACACAAGCGTGCACACACACTCACACTAATATTAACACACACACACACACACACACAAACACAAGCGTGCACACACACTCACACTAATATTAACACACACACACACACACACACACGCACAAGCGTGCGCACACGCATACACAAGCACACACTCACACTAATATATTCACACACACGCACAAGCGTGCGCACACGCATACACAAGCACACACTCACACTAATTTATTCACACACACGCACAAGCGTGCGCACACGCATACACAAGCACACACTCACACTAATATATTCACACACACGCACAAGCGTGCGCACACGCATACACAAGCACACACTCACACTAATTTATTCACACACACAAGCATAAGCGCACACACACAAGCACACACTCACACTAATATATTCACACACAAGCGCGCGCGCGCACACACACACAGCAAAAGACTGACAGAAAAACAGAAAACACCAGATCATAGCAAAAATATCTTTATTACTGAAAGATTCTTTCATATAAAAAAAAAATTAATAAACAAAATATACAGACTATGTCATGAAATTAATGAGGAGCTTTGCTTTAACAGACTGATATACAGACACAAACACACATTCATAAACTTAGCAGCAAGAAAATGTATAGATGTATTTCACATGCATATGTCCATATATAAATATAAGTTTTGTTAACAGCTCTGAAAACGAACTCCACTCAAATCCTGATCTTACTGTGAGCGATTCGTCAAAAACTAACTTAAAGAAATCAAAAAAAAAAAAAAAAAACAGAGTTGGTCACATTACGGTCGCTTCATGTGGAGATGTTCCAGTTTCTTCAGGAGCGATTCGTTGTGTTTGAGTCCATGGATGTTTATCTGCTTCTCAGTTCCAGTCGAACGTCCGCCCGACCAGCTGGAAGAACTCCTGGTTGGGTTCGTGAAAGAAGTCGTAGAGTTTGCGCAGGATTTCAGGCGCGATGCGTGGATGCTGGCGACCTTTGGAGCCGTGCAGGCATCGCTCGCGCCGGCGGTCGCGCAGACAGAAGAAGCCCTTGGTCTGGTTGAAGTAGAAGTTGGAGGCGTTTATCTGCGGCTCCAGATGAAGGAACTCCTCCACCTTCTTCATCTCCGGAAGAGGGTTTCGAATCAGCGCGTCTCCGTCTACGAGATGAATGTGGCTCCTGGGAAACACGTCGAGCCAGCGTCGCAAGTGGAGGTGATACAGACTGCGGTTCAAGGCCTTGTAGTCGAGGTTGAGCTCCCCGTCGTGCATCAGCAGCGTCTCGAGCATCTGCTGCTGCTTGTGTTTCTCCAGACGGTTGTGGAAGACCTGTGTGTAATCAGACAGCAGTCGCTCGGTCGGCTCGCGGACGATCAGCAGCAGCCGCGTGTCGGGATTCATCCGTCGGATGCGCTCAGGAACACGAGCGGAGGTGAAGTACGCCGGGGTTTTCTCCACCGTCAGCTGACCCGGCCGGGCGAGCGGCATCTGGGACACGTACCAATCCACGCCGCGCAGGTAGTGACTGTCCCAGTCGAAGAAGTGCACCTCGCTCCGAGCCGCGACGACGTCACTGTGGAGATTGAGCATCTCGAGGAGAGCACGCGTGCCGCCCTTCCTCACGCCGATGATGATGATGTCGGGCAGGCGGCGCGCGGCGGGGGGGTCATGATCGCGCGAGACAACGGTGGAGAGCGAAGGGGATCGAGCGCAGAAGAAGAAGAGCAGAAGAGCGACGATAACAGCAGCCATCAAGACCAGTAACACGAAACACTCACACGCCTCTGGAATACAACACAAACACAGCGTGTTCACACGTCAACAGCCTTAAACACACGCTGCACTTAGTCCAAGCTGCTACTGTACGAGTTATGAAATCTGTGAAACCATACAGCTAACAAACAGAATCTGCTATTGTAGAAATTTAGGTTTTTTTTCAAGTGTTTGTGTGTGAAACTAAAAAAAAAAACATCAACCTACAATTGGAAGAATTATGATTATTTAGATTTCACAACATTTATATGAAACCAAAGTAAAATATCAACATGTGATTGTAGGAATTTTGTCTGTCTCTTAAGATAAAACCAAAATAAACTAAATAAACCCTGACAGTCAAGACTTCAAGTTGAAACATACTCGTTCAGTGATAAAATACTCCGTACTCTTCTTTTTACTTACATTTATATATTTATCCATGAGAGGAGATTCTTCGCTAGTCATAAACACTTTTTGAGAGCTTACCTGTAAAGTTATTTCTAAATGCTCCGTTTGTATGAGTCTCTTTAAATACTTTGTTTACACAATAATACGACAATGACAAGGAAATGAATAGTTTAAAGTTAATCTCGTGACATAAAGCACGCAGGTCGTGTTCAGTCTTATCATTACTGTAATCAATACACGCGCGCGGGTTACCTGTCGATCAGATCCATGACGAGAAACTTCTTACGAGGAGAAACCCCGCATCTGGAGGATCCTCCGCGAACACACACACACTCTCTCTCTATTTCTCTCTCTCTCTCTCTCTCTGTCACACACAGTAATAATCACAAACACACTCAGCAAAAGTGTTCTCGCGCGCTTCACTTGCTAACATAAACCCGCTGCGCCCGCGCTTACGTCACCACGACGACCCCCCCCCCGTTCCGATGATTAAGTTAATTACGATAAACTTAATTGTAAACATTTGGAATGTGAAAGATATACTTTTTTTTTTTTTATCACAAACCGATAAGAATGTGAAAGTGATATGCTTTTTTTTTTTTATTAAAATAAAGTTTTTTTTTTTTTTTTTTTCTTTTTTTTTTCTAATGTGCGTTATTTAATTGATTAACATTTATTTACCCGTAACTTGTATTAATATTCTGTACGTGTAGAATCTGCAGTGTCTATTAATGTTCATACTGCAGTCCCAGCTAACATAAATATGCTCTACGAATATTTAGCTAGTTCCCGTTAAAACATTAATTCTGAAATGTTCTCTGAATGTTCGAAACGCTGAGTATTTTTTACTGTGATTAAAAGTAACATCATGGGAACGTTCCATTTTATTATTTTGCAGACTTTATGCGAACATTACTTTTAAATACTCTCTAAACCATTTTGCACGAACATCTCTAATATGTTTCAGATAAACATTCCATGGAGGATGTGTATAATGTTATTAAAGACCAGCCGGATTCACGAAACACGAAACACATAACTTCTTAAATTTAGGACAGCCCCAGACTGGTCTTAAAGTAAGTTTGGGTTTATTCAAATTAATTGTTATATTTAAGCATTACAACAGCAGTCACATATAATAATAGTAGGACTAGGGATGTGCAGGAGTTATCTGAAGTGATCGATGACCGTTAATGTAAAAACCATCGTTAGGGTTAGAAGATAGGCTAATCATCGTTAGCATCATGATGATTAGCCTGTGTGTGACACTGCTTGCTGACTTCAAAACTCACGAAAACAGTGTGCGTGCTTATTATGATTATTAGTGTAATGTTTTATACAGTCTGTGGGTAATCTGCAGGAAGCGCAAAAAGACAATAGTGTGATTTTATCAGTGCGTCATGTATTCATTCAGATAACAGCTGTGTAAAATTAAGATGTTCTTAAGAATATATTTGAGAACTTATTAAGAATTTTCCAAGAATTGCACTTGAGATCATTATACGAACTTCGTAGAATTTTTCTTAAGAAATTTCTTAATTTATTTCTTAAGAAGATTTTCGTGAATCCGGCCCCGGATTCCTTTGAATGAACGCTCTAATAAAGTTTTTCTCAACTGTTTACACACTAAATCTGACACTCAAACAGCAGAAGCACACACCAAATCTATAAAACCATACACTAATCACCAGCCTTTGACTCAGTTTTCATAAATTTCAAAAAACACTTTTTTCAAAAAACAACACAATTCTCTATGTAACACACAAATCTAACAGGAATTAATATTATGGTAAAGGTGTTTGCAAATGTTTGGTTTTGAGATGTGTTTGTGATATTTTGAACGCAGTGCTTCATTTTGCAAGAGATGTGAGGCATCCTGTGTGCAATTCTTCGGATCTGTGTAAAGTTTTGAAAATGTGTGTAAGCAGCTAAAAAAAGCGAGTGTTACTGGAAGAATGCTTGTTCATAACTTTGAGAAAATGTTGTGAGAATGTTCCTGTTGGCTGGTGTGATTCACGAGCAGATCATGGTTAATATCAGATCAGCTGCATTAACAAACATGATGATGACTCTCAGCAGCTGCCATAAACCCTGCTCCACATCAGCTCAATGCGCTCTACTTCCTACCTCCAGCGAGCAAACAGACCAATCACAGGAAACAACCACTTAAACCTGACCCTTTCTAATGCACAGTTATTGTCTAGTTAAGTGATTGCAGCAATGGAGCTGATTTACAGGCGTGATGAAAGAAGATTAACACACACACTCATATACACACACTCACTCATACACTCACAGACTTAGACACACACACACACACACACACACACACACACACACACACACACACACACACACACACTCACACTCACACACACACACACACACACTCACACACACACACACTCACACACGCACACACACACACACACACACACACACACACTCATACACTCATATACACACACACACACACACACACACACACACACACACACACACACACACACACACACACACACACACACACACACACACTCATTCACACTCACACACACACACACACACACACACACTCATTCTAACACACAAACAAACACACACACACACACACACACACATTCACATGTTCGGGGTTTCTAAAATAAAACATTAAAAATAAAACAACTGATACAATCTAAATATTTTATGTGAAATAAATTAAATTATTTAAAAATCTAAATCACATGTTTGTTTTTGTGAAAAGTGGGGACATTCCATAGGCGTAATGGTTTTTACACTGTACGAACTGTATATTCTATCGCCCTTCACCAACCCTACACCTAACCTTACCCCTTACAGGAAACTGTGCATTTTTACTTTCTCAAAAAAAAAAAACTCATTCTGTATGGTTTATAAGCGTTTGGAAAAATGGGGACAAGTCATTATACAAAGTTGTGTCCTGATATGTCACAAAAACACACACAAAATAAAACACTAAAAAAAGATATTTATATAAAAGTACTTTATTTGTTTACATGCATGTCATGTGATATGACCATTAACTGACATCAGAAACCCCGAACATGTGAATTTGTCGTTAAAATGTTGAAATATTAATTAAAATATAGAAGAAAACATTTCAGCTCAGATGGGTTCAGCTCATGAAAAACTTTGCAAGAATTCACAAGAACACAAATCAGCATGATTTCAAAAACATGTTTTTAAATGTCTCTTGAGCATCTGAACTACTGACACACTGTTTACTGTCAGCTGAACACGGTGACTGTGACCTGAAACTGTTGTGTTTTGTATAACGGAGTTATTATGAGCTCTCGCAGCTGCGGAAACGGACGTTGTATCTCTGAGACGAATGGCTTTTATTTCATCTACTGCTGTGCCAGACAGCAGTCTCTAAATCTGACTGGAAACATGGAACATTCAGGGTGGTTCATTGTACAAACACAGTTGCAGGAAGAGCCTGGAACCTGACCAGACTTCCTGAGAACCAGGAAAACCGGCCCAAACCCACTGTACACACACACACACACACACACACACACATTCATGATCTCTGGAGCAAAACATCTGCAGCTTCAACTGCTGCATGCATGAAAACATGCGAGTGATCTGGAGAAATCTGCATGTAACACAGCTGCAGACGTCACTGAAATACCTGAAAACCCTACAGCGTGTCCAAGTACATCAACAACAGACACAGACAAACACATGATCATGTGAAGAATGTCTGAATGGACTGGAGTTTGATATCAGACGTTCTTCTGAAAACAACAGGAAATAAATCACTATTTGGAAAATAAACACTGAAATCAATGCAAGATTTTGATTTTATTTTTTGGTTTTAGCTAGTTCAACACTGATGACGTCATGCACATTGTCTTCTTTTATTGCAATAAACAATCAACAACAACAACAAGAAAATGTTTTTAAAAAATCTAAAATATAAATTTTTTATGATTAACACATTTATCATTTTATGTTACTAGACAATCATAACGGGGGGAAAAGCTGATTTGTCTTTAAAATAATGTTTTAGCAAATTCTGACACAACTTTAGCATAACTTTAAAGAAAAAGTTTTGTTATAAAAAATAATAAAAAATAAGCAAATTACATGTACATGATAAATAGAATGTTTTAAGGTCAGGCTTGATCTTGTATTCAGAATACCACAGAAACTGAATCAAATGTAAAATAAAATAATTCACTCTGAATTCAGTACACGGATCCATATAAAGCTACTACAGTTATTCAGTCAAGAGCAGTGCATGGTCTTCTCTTGATTCAATATAAAGAAACAAATCCGATTTCCACTGAACTGTTATGTTTTGTGTCAATACATAAAAAATCACTTCACTTTTTCATTCTGATTAACACTGTTATTAACCTGTTTATTTCTGTTCTTTAGACTTCACCTTTCATGTCAAGTGTGACGAACGACAGCAAGTGAGGTCACCTGTGGTTTTAAATATGCTGTATGTCATTTTTGGAAATTACTAAAGCAAATAAAAAATACTGTAATACATTTGTACATATTTAGGAAAGATGCCAAGTTCACATACGTGTTTCTCTGAAAAACAATCCAACAGCCAGTTATTCTCCTTTGAAATGTGTCTTTTGTGTTGGAAAGTTCTGCTTATCATTCCAGCGAAATCCTCGACTTGATTGCACAGATACTATTTAAACTGAACTGAGCTGATGATGACACACTGAATTCCATGATGAACTGCCTTTAACTGAAAATTGAATGATTATAGTCATTTTGCATTATTGACACATTATTTTTCTAATTAATGTTGTTCAGTTGCTTTGACACAATCTGTATTGTTAAAAGCGCTGTATAAATAAAGGTGACTTGACTTATGTTTTGGTCTGTGTGACTCCGCCTACTGCCAGGTTAGCCAATAGTATTTTGACACACCAGATACCTGTCACGTACAGAGGTTACAAGACACAGAAGGTAGTAAAAATCCAAGTCTTTATTAACTGAAGGCAAATGATAAAGTCTTGCGAGTCAGTGCAGCGTGAAGCCAGAGGGGTTAGAGAAGGGATTCCTCAGGTAAGGGTTACAGTCGAGTGATTCGGCTGAGGTTCAGGAGATCGGTGGAGAATTGGAATGGAGGAGAGACAGGAATGAATGTGAATCTGGTGAATGTTGGTGTTGGTGACTGAGTTGATTGAGGTGACTGCAGTGACTGTGACTCTCCCCTCCCCTGACGCCCGAACACGACGACAGGGACGACCACGGCCTCTGGGTGCAGGACGATTCTGGAGGTTACGATGGAACTTCTCCAGAAGTAAGGGGTCTAGGATATCATCCCTGGCCACCCAGGATCTTTCCTCCGGTCCGTATCCCTACCAATCCACCAGAGCTGGCCGCCCCGTCACCGCGAGTCCAGAAGGTCATGGACCTGGTAGACCGCTGCCTCTTCTAAGCACCCTGGGGAGTGGAGGTGCATCCGGTTCCGTGGTTTCTGTGGTGGAAGGGAAAACAGGATTTAACAGTGAGACGTGGAAAGTGGGGTGAATTCTGTACCTTGGAAGGAGTTGGAGTATGTACGTGACGTTGTTGACCTGCCTATGGAATGGAAAGGGACCTATGTTGCGGGGACTCAGCTTTTTGCAGGGCAGGTGGAGGCGGGGTAAGAAGGCCATTCCTCTGCTGGAGTGGGCCCTCAGTCGTCGTGATTTTGCCAAGTAAGACATGTTCCTGGATCAACATCTTTTGATGATCCTGGATCAACATTATTGTCCAAAAATATATACTTAACCCAATCCCTACCCCTAAACCTAACCCTACCCGTTATTTATTCCTAAAATCAGTGGGAAATGATAGCTGATTAACAAGGGTCCAGAAGCACCTAACCCTGATTGTAAACCTAAAACAGATATTTCCTGAAAAGTTATATCTCAATTATGATCGGTTGATTGGAATGTTGTTCCAGGATCAACAAGTATGTAAGTAGTAAGTAGGTCCGCATGGTCTGAGGGCGAGCAGGATACAATCTCCAGGCTCCCTTCAAGAACTTAACGACCAAGTTGTTTCTGCCAACTGATTGGCCAGCTTCAAGGGAATGATTCGCAGCGAAAGCTGCCACATAAACATTTTGAGCATGGAAGGGGTGCGCCCTTCATCCAGTAGCTCTTGTAAAAAGGACAGCACGTGAGACACGTCACAAGGCCGGCCACTGCATATGCTTTATTGGCCGGGGCTGAGGTAGTCCTGCAGGGCTTCGATGGATGTGCTGCGAGGGCTTCCAGACCGAGGGCGGATGGCGGACACAGGTGGGGAGGCAACCGGCTCTTCCAGGAGGGGAAGTCCTCTGTATCCTCTCTCTTCAGCACCATCAATGGTGTAGAGAGCAGCTGAAGAGCATGAGTTCTGTAATGTTCGGCGATGATGTAAGAGTGGAGTATTTTGACCAATCTCCTGCTGGACCCATTACCTTAGGAAACAAAGACTGTAAAGCAAATGTGAATGTTGACCTTGGTGATCTCATCATTAAAGGACTGCAAGTGGAAGAAAGCCGAAAAGCCAAAAAGCAAGCGAAAGTTGAGAAGCGTCGCCGAGCAACGAAGAAATCTGGAATACCAGCAGGACATGCATTTCAAGCTGAAAGCGGTGACAAAGTTGGTGCGCAAGCAAAAGACTTTGAATAGAAAAATCATGAAGTTGGTAAGAGAGATGGCTGAGTCTAATAAGATCCACCTTGAGCTGCATGCACTGACAAATGGTTTAGAGGCTTTGAAGCTCAAAGCTCCAATGTTTAAGGTGGAAGAGTTTCTTTTAGTTTCTTTTGGGGGGGAACATGATCATGTTTCAAATATTTCTTTTATTTTTATTTCTTTTTCATTTCTCTTTTACTTTTCTAACCGTTGAAGGTATTAATCTTTGTGGTTTAAGAGTTGATGTATGCTTTGCTTGTTTAAAGAGTGTAAAAGGACACGGTTGCATTTTCCAACATGCTTGGGAGATGAAACCGCAACCAAACAGTGTTGATTTTGCAATGCATGAAGGTGTGACTTCTGTGGTTGAACCGAGCACACTTGTACCTATGCAGAAAAAGGTGTTAAAGATATTTTTGTACTAACGTCTATATGTTGCTGACCACCCCTTACATTCTTCCCTTTGAACTTTTGACACTCTGTATTAGATGTGATAAAGGTCAGGTAATATGCTTGTGTATGAATACACGTGATTACCAAATAAGGGAGAATGTAGGGGAGGAATACAAAAGATATGCAAAGCTATAAAAGGGAGAGAAAATCTGAGTGTGGGGCCCCACTTCGATGGTGAAGACTTACTCGCTTTTATTTTTTTTATTTTTTTATTTATTGTTCATTAATAAAACGAAACCATGACAAATGGTGATGCGAAGAATTTTATTAAACAATAAGGTCTCTGAGTAATTCATTTATGAATAATAAATTATTATAAACTGAATAATCCTACGGGCTTCAAGTAGACCGAACTCAGCTGAGCAGTTGCGGGTGCCGGGGGGGATTCCACCTCTACTCATCGCAGATCTGGACCTCAGTGGTAAGAACAGATCAATTATGACTGTCAGTGAGAGTAGGGAATGTGTATTAGATATTAAGTGGATTTCCCTCGGGATAGAAATACAACAGTTCGCACGTGCCGAATAGAGGGCGCACTACGTCTTGTTCAGTTCTTCATGAACTGTAGGCAAGGATGAAGCGGTCCACTGGTGTGAAGACGGCTGATGGCGTCCTTTCAGGAACCACTCATCGAGCAGGCCATGGGCAGGTTCAACCGGGGCCGTGTCTTACTCACGTTATTACTAGCATTTTATTACTTTTTAAAAATAATTTATTGATTTATCTTCAATGATTTTGATAGTTTTTGAATGTCAAAAATAGTAGAATTATAAATGCCTAATTATAAATAATTATAGAGAACACTCTTATTTCTGTACTTTCTGCTTTGTGTACAGAGGTTACCGTGGAAACAGCTCTATTTCCACTGTTCCATAACTGCTGTCAGATAATGGATTTATACTTTTAACCAGTCTGTCTGCTGTTTTGGTTCATACAATTCAGAGATTGGAGCAAATGTGTGTTGTATGTCTTAACCAGTAGATGGAAAACAAACTATTGTGCATTTTAAAAATCTGAACACTTTAGATAATAAGGTAGCCTATGTAGAATTGTTTATGGAGCAGATCAAATGCCTATAATGTATCGTTTTGACTCTTAAAAAGTGATTTAAAGGCTGAAATGTGAGGTTTATCATTCTATGAAATGTTTTTTTTTTTTTTTATGAAACTTTGCTTTTTCCTCTATCATTGTTTTAATTTATGTTTTGCATTACATTTGTGCACTGTTTTTTTGGACATTTAAAAAAAAAAAGTTTAAAGGTTAGTAAAAACAATCATGCCAATAAAATAGTTTGAAATTGAATTGAATACATACAGCACAGTCATTTGAATGGCTTTTTATATGATAGTGTATGTGAACAACAACAAAACATTTGCAAGTAAATGATGTGTGAAAAGCTTGGGGGTGTGTGCGGACATTGCAATGTACATTTATATAATTAACATTTACATACTTAACCCAATATGCTAAGAAACAATATACAAAGTGCTGACAGCAGAAACAAAGAGTATACAACATGTATGATATACGTATATACAAACAATGTTAAAAATATGATTCGAAGAAAGGCATTTACAAAGTGCACCTGAAACAATGTTATGCATTATCTCTTGCTTGTTGTAAGAGATCCTACTTTAAACTGTCTGACATAGGCAATTTCATACAAGGAAAAGCATTATTTGCTTTGTCTGAAAAGTATCTAAGAGACTTATTTTGTTTATAAGGAATATAAAAAAATGTATGTGATGTGAAAAATAAACAACTAGTAAAATAAATGTTTATGATGTAGAATATGAACATATTATGAAGGTGTAAAATAAAACATATTAGACAATCACACATATGATACAGTTTTCTTACAGTACAGAATAAATAAATTAGCAACACTTCACAGTAAGGTTTCATTCGTTAACATTAGTTAACAAGTATTTATTAATATTTGGTATTCTTAACTTCAACATTTACTAATACATTATTTAAATCAAAAGTGTCAAAAGAACTGAACTAATATTAACAATGAACAGTTGCATTTATATTAAATAAATTCAATAAAGATTAATGTATACTGTAACAAAAATATTGCTCAGTTAATATTAGATAATGCATTAACTAATAAGACGTTATTGTAAGTTGAAGGGTGAGTTAAAGTAATCTGGCAGTGTCTGCCAAGGTAAGGCTTCTGTTTACAGTATCATATGACACTGCCTTTAACTGTCATTTTGCATTATTGACACACTGTTTTCATAATTAATGTTGTTCAGTTGCTTTGACACAATCTGTTCAGTCAATAACTCTATCACTATCAAAAACACACACATTCAGACACACACTCTCTCTCTCTCACTCACTCACTCACTCACTCACTCACACACACACACACACACACACACACACACACACACAATTTTTTTGAATATTGTGGTTGCCATGTGAGATAAATCACTTGTAGTATAATTATTTAATTAGCCTACATTTAGTTAACAAAATGATTAATGCATGTACAATAAAAAGATGTAATGAAAAAAAAAATAAAGCTCATTGACTTATTGCTTCTGTTGCCACCAAATTCCTCTTTGTTTGCAAACACATAAGGATGCCTATTACAAACATCCAGTATTAAAATCAGAGTCTTCTTATTATTATTCATTTTTTATCAGCGGTTCTCAATCTTAAATAGAGCATTACCACCATTTACTACTGTGGGTTAAATTCAGAGTCTGTATGGCACATGCATTTTAAAGACATGCATTACCTCATGCACATGCAAGATGTCGAAATGCATGACGTCACCGCACTACAGTCTGCAGCTAGGAGTACTTGGGTCTGAGGAGGACAAATAACTACATTCAATATTGAGTTTGGACTGCAGTACTTATTTAAACCACTAGCTGTCAGTATTACATACTGCCCCTTTAACATCTTTGTCGTGACTCATTTAAGCAGAAATAGGATTACAAATGCATACTTGTATTTATTTGTGAGAAGATGTTGCTGTGTGACGTGTGATTGACACACTCACAGGTCCGTGTTTGTGTGTGAGTGTGTGTGTGTACTTACAGACTGTGAGAAAAAAAAATGTGTGTGTACTTACAGACTGTGAGTCAGAAGCACCAGACTGTCCTTGCAAAGAGTGAGGAACGGGCGATGGCTTGACTGAGTGGCAGCCAGCGTCTATAATGAGGAATGGCCGGGGTTTGCGGCAACCAGGACTGCGCTTCGTCCATGGTGACCTTGAAGTTGATGTATTTCCTCAGCGACCAGCACAGATCAGCTCTAGGCATGACGAAGCGGATATCATGCACTTTTGGAAGGCCAAGCAAAGTAGTTTCACTTTCTCCATGAAACACAAAGCTTCTTGATGAAATGGTGCTGGCGGCAACAGCGAGAATAAACGTTATGCCTTCTTTCTTTGCGTGAACATTTGGGTGGCGTTATGCAAATCTTCCCACATAGTGACATAGAGATGTGGGGGCGTGTTAGAACGAGCCGTTTTAGGGGGTGTGGACAAGTCTTAAATTTTATAAAGAATATCTCTTTGGATTTGAGACTTTAGTCTTTGCAACTTTATAGAACTTCTTTATGGACCAAGAGCTTGTAACACTTCAAAGAGAAAGGAAAAATTGAAATCGCATCATATGACCCCTTTAAAAAAAGCCTACATGTTGAAATGTATGTGAAATGCTGTGATCTTTCTTTATCACATTGACTGATCTGGAGTGTGGGGTCTCTCATGTTAATTTGTACACTTCTGGTGTCGCTCATCAGGTTTGCGTTAATGTTTGTCTCTGTCTGAAGAGAGCTGAGGTACTGTGAGTTTTTTTTTTATTACTTAGTTTTTACATTTTTGTTCAACTACAGTTGACATCCGGAAGAAATTCCAGGGCAGTATTTTTGTTGTTCTTAAAACAAAGCTGATTTCTGAATAAATGACTTCTGCTGCTATTGTTTCCAGAAAATTCTTTTTTTTTTTTTAAACCTAACATGTGTTCCCTGGGAATCAAACCCAGAACCTTTTGCGCTGCCAACACAATGCGCTACCACTGAGCCACAGGAGCACACTTCCAGAAAATTCTTAACGTGCTGTTTTTGACACGATACTGCCTCTGTGTGGATGCAAATGGCATTGCAGACTCTTTGATGCTCTTTTGACAGTACTGATTTTCCTGTTTTGAGTGTTAAACCATTGCTCTGGGACTTAGTATTATTATTATTTTTTTCCTTTCTCTGTTACATAGTTGAACTTTCTGGACGTTCTACAGTGTTTCAGTCTCAAGACTTTTGAAATTATTTATTTTTTTTGGATGGATACTTGAATAGACTCTCTGAACTGAGAACAGAGCTTGCTTTTGAACAAAACTGCCTCTGTTTTGTGTGTGTGTGTGTGTGTGTGTGTGTGAGTGTGTGTGTGTGTGTGTGTGTGTGTGTGTTTGTTTGTGTGTGTGTGTGTGTGTGTGTGTGTGTGTGTGTGTGTGTGTGTGTGTGTGTGTGTGTGTGTTGTGTGTGTGTGTGTGTGTGTGTGTGTGTGTGTGTGTGTGTGTGTTTGTGTGTGTGTGTGTGTGTTTATTTTTGCTTATTTGTGTGTGTGTGTGTGTGTGTGTGTGTGAGTGCATGTGTGTTGAAAGAGTTTCCTGTGTACCGGAAGCATTCACATGGACAGTGATTTTTGCTGATTTCCTCTGAATCGTTCTTTCTTGACTTGATATTAACAGGTTTCCATTGACTGATTACCCTACCATATATGGACGCTCCAACACCAGCCCAGTTCTGCAGTGAGGTAAAAGACTAATATTGGGTTATGACTCTTACTCAGGTATGTTGACTGTCATATAAAAAGTCTGTGAAGTGAGATATAAAAATTTACTATGAACTGTTGGTTTACCTGAATATCATCTGAACTTTTTGAGGGAAATGTTCCTTGATTCTGATTGTTGAGGGGATTACAGCAGTAAACAAAGAGACTCTGAATGCAAGTTTGAGTTAAGTCAAAAAAAAAGTTTTTGTACATTTCCTTTGGTAAGTTCACAAGTGAAGAGTTTATTTGTGTTTCTTTATTCTCTGTTATTCTTGTGTTTTCTTTGTGCTTACCAAATACTGTAAAAATAAACCCAAACTTCTGTTATCTTGGAGCAGGGGCATTTCTCCTGTCTTGTGGGCTGATAGACGAAAAGAAGAGTTAATATTACTTCTTACTCTGGGAGCTACCGTGTACGGTATTAAATTCCAGAGCCTCAATCCTCATCAGTCGCTGCTACAAAATTGTACTACAAAAGCGTACTTAGCATGGCAAATTAAAAGGGAACCTAGATCTTGTCATTTCCCTAGTCATCTAAGATACATTGTGGAACATAATTTTACCTCTAAGTTGTAGTGACATTTCCCACTACATAAAACTGGCATCACAAACAGGATGACACTTAGCCTGATCTTTGCTGTTTGTAGAATTCTGTCCAAGGTCTGTGAGCAAGAAGAAAAATGGCAGAACTGGAAGAACTGAAGGAGTTCGCTGATATTCAGAGGAGGTTAGCTGAACAAGCCGAAGCCCTGGATCATGCCAGAATGGAACAGCGAGAAGCTCTGTCATTGGCAAGGGCTCTAATGGAGCAGCAAGCATCCACTTGTGCACTCCCAGCAACATTCCAAGGAATCACAAACTTACTGACTTCTCTGGTACCACCAAGCCTAGAGAAGGAGGTGTGGAAGAGTGGATTCTTTCCATGAAATCAGCATTCTGTGTCATGAACGTGCCAGATGAGGACCAAGTGGAGCTGATTAAACAGCACTGATAGGGAGAAGCTTAAGATACCGTGAAGTTCATGTTGACATAGGGGGATAACAGTGTGGAGTTCATCTTCACACTGCTACAGGAAACCTATGGAGACAAGGTACCTATTGGCACAATGTTAAAGGACATTTATGATTGAAAACAAGCACCTGGTGAGACAATAGTAGTCAAAATAGTAGTCAAAAGCGGTTTTTCATGCTCACAGAATCCAACCCTGATACGAAGGAGATGAAAGGATTGGACGGAATTGTAGGAATGAACGTGCTTAGTGAATTGAAAAACCTCTAACCAATTTGAAACAATTCAAACACTAACAGAAACAAATGTTAGGAGAGTGATTGCAAGAGTGAATAAAGGTGAGGAACTTTTGGGTCCAGAAGGAAGAATAGGATTTGCTAAGCAAGTTGTCACAATTCCACCATTAAGTGAAAAGATTGTGGATGGCCACTGTATTGTACCACCCCAAACGAAGCATCATGTACTCGTGGAGGGCACGGATTCTGTTACCCTTCCAAAAGGGCTGTTGGTGGCTAATGTACTTGCAAGCCCAGAGAAAGGAAGAGTCACAGCGCGTGTTGAATCTCTGTCAAGAAACCGTTAAGTTAATGCTGAGGTCTAGGATTGCAGCCGTGTCCAAACCACAGAATATTTACATTTGCATTCAATCTCAGGGATCCGGGTGACTGCAGTGACCCTCTGACTTGGATACAGACTGGATCTGGTGGCTACGGTGACCTCGGAATAAGAGAGAAACAGACTAATATTAACATAGATGCCATTCTTCTAATGATGTAGCAAGTACATCAGGTGTTATGGGAAGTGTTCCCAGTTCCGGTTGACCTAATTAATGCAGCCTAAAAATCCTTTAACGGATTTGAATTTTAGAAGTGTATTAGTGTGTTATGGGTAAGCCAGGTTAAAGAGATGGGTCTTTAATCTAGATGCAAACTGTGTCTGCCTCCCGAACAATGTTAGGTAGGGTATTCCAGAGTTTAGGCGCTAAATAGGAGAAGGATCTGCCGCCCGCAGTTGACTTTGATATTCTAGGTATTATCAAATTGCCAGAGTTTTGAGAATGCAGCGGACGTGGAGGACTGTAATGTAACAAGAGCTTGTTCAAATACTGAGGTGCTAAACCATTCAGGGCTTTATAAGTAATAAGCAAGATTTTAAAATCTATACAATGTTTGACAGGGAGCCAGTGCAGTGTTGACAGGACCGGGCTAATATGATCATACTTTCTTGGTTCTAGTAAGAACTCTAGCAAGAATATAGAGAATATAGTCCCAAAACTAATGGTAGAATTTGAAAAGGGTGATGACGAGCTGCATATTAAAAAACCTGTACAGTGCAACATTAAGATTGAGAGCCAGCCCGAACAACTGTCAATTCCAGTCCAGGTGAATCAGGAAGGACTGACAGACATGCATGTGAGGAGTTAAATGCACTGCTGACCTGGTACAGTAACATTTTCTCTAAAAGCGACATAGACTATGGATACACGATGACAGTTATGCATAGCATACCTACGGGAGATGTACAGCCAATCAAGCAACGTCACAAACGAGTCCCACCTCAAGTTTTTCAAGAGTTTAAGAGACTTATACTGAAGGAAAATCACAGTCCATGGGGCTCACCTGCAGTCATTGTGATAAAGAAGGATAGGGGGGTTAGTTTCTGCTGTGACTACAGGAGACTTAATCAAGTCACATTCAAGGATACTTACCCCCTCCCCCATGTGGAAGAATCATTGTATGCTTTAGGGAATGCAAAGTTGTTTTCCACACTGGATCTCACAGCAGGTTATTTTCAAGTGGCAATAAGGGAATCAGACCAGGAGAAGACTGCTGTCACAATGCCATTTGGGTTGTTTGAGTGGACACGGATACCGTTTGGCTTATGCAACACTCCGGCCACCTTTCAATGATTGATAGATGCAGCATTAGGTGACTTGGCCTTCGATGTTCTCTTGATTTACCTTGACGATATTATTGTGTTCAGGCCAGAGGTCCTGTTCTTGGGAAACATTATTTTGTCTAAGGGAATTCAAGTGGATATGGACAGAGTTCAGTGCTTAGAAGAACGTCCGACACCCTCCAATGTTAGAGAGGTGAAACAGCTGTTGGGATTTATGAGTTACTACCAAGGTTTGCACAATTGGTTAAGCCCTTGCATGCTATAGTTGGAAAAGGTTATAAAGGCAAGTTGTCAGAAACGTTGGTCTGGAGTGAAGAGTGTCAGTCCAAATTCAGCCAGCTAAAAAGTTGTCTGATGTCACCTCCGATTTTGGCTTACCCTGATTTCCAGTGTCCTTTCATACTTACAACAGATGGGAGCTGTATTTGGACTTGGAGCCATACTCAGCCAAAAGCAGGGGGGTGAAGAGCGTCATTGCCAATGCAAGCTGAGGTTTGAAGGGTTCCAAAATAAATGACAGGTGTTACAGCACCTCAAAGTTGGAGTTACTATCCCTTAAGTAGGCAGTAACAGAGAAATTTAAGGAATACCTGATATTTGCTAAATTTCAGGTTGTTACTGATCACAATTCCCTCCGTTACATAGAGATGGCCAAACTTAGAGCAGGTGAAGTGTTGGGCCACTCAATTGGCAGAATTCAACTTTGAGGTTTGCTACAAGCCTGGCAGACAGAACACAGATGCCAACGTTGCCAAGTGTATGAGGGTGTGCATGAGCATGGAGGACAAATTGAAAGTAGGAGGTCATTGGAGCAGATACGGCGGCATTATTATCGGCCCTCAATGACCAATGACGTGCAGACGTGGGTAAACCAGTGTCAGAGATGTACTTTAGCTAAGGATGTGTTTCCCAAAATTCATGCACCTATGAACGGCATCAACATAACTGCACTCCTAGAAGTTCTTGCCATCGATTACACCGTGCTTGAGAGATCCGCAGGGGGTTACAAGAATGTTCTAATGCTGCTTACAGACATATTTACAAGATTTACTGTTGCCGTCCCGACTAAAAACCAGATAGCACTTACCACTGCTAAAGCCCTTAAATGACACTGATTTGTCTGTTATGGGTGTACTGCCCAACTGCACTCAGATCAGGGGAGGTGTTTCGTGGCAAGCGTAATTAAAGAGCTCTGTAAGCTGTATGGAATCAGCAAGAGTCGCACCAGTCCTTACCACCCGCAAGGGAATGCACAGTGCAAAAGATTCAATCGTACAATGCATGACATGCTGCGGATGCTACCTGCTGAAAAGAAAAAGGATTGGAAGACTTAATTGCCTGAACTAGTGATGGCTCATGATAGCCATGTTCATTCATCAATGTGTTACTCCCCATTTCATCTAATGTTTGGGCGGGACACAAGAATGCCCATGGATGTCCTAGGAGGGAAGGATCTAACTGATGATGAGGCAGATGACCTAGATGAGTAGGTGAAGAATCACCATGTATGCCTGGGAACTGTGGTAGAGACTGCAAAGGCAACCGCTCATGAGGTTTCCAAGAAGAGGAAGAGGGTATATGAAGACATCAGGAGCACTCATTAGACCTGGTGACAGAGTATTGCTGCACAACTATAAGTTTAGGGGACGGAATAAAATTCAAGATAAGTGGGAGTCCGTACCATATTTGGTAGTGCAGCAGAATCACTGAGATTTACCTGTGTTTACCATACGTCGTGAGCCGGGGGTGGGGTGGGGGGTGGTCCAACAATAGTAGTTCACAGGGATCAGCAGAGACACTGTACCTTCCCCTCTCCCACAAGACAGATTACACGTGCTAGAAGAGAAAAAGAGTTGTCAGAAACATATGTTGACCCATATGACTTTATTTACATTCTGTATCCTACACACTTTCAGAGCACAGACTTACCCGAGGAGGCTGGGGTTGAAGTGTTATGTGAGGGGGAGGGTAGTGTTAGTGAGAGTGAAAGAGTATAACCTGAACAAAAGGGAGTACGGATGAAAATTAGCCAGTGTTGGCTAAATCTGGTGCATTTTTCATATTTATGTATTATTAATGTGCATTGTCCCTGATTAAAATATACAAATAAATAAATAAATAAACAAAAAAAACAAGATCCAGATTCTAAAAACTCTGACACTCCAGAAAATTACATCAGTGGAGTACCTGATTTAAGACATACTAAACAGGAAACAGAGGGTACATTTTATTTATTTATTTATTTATTTTTAGAAAAAAAAATGAGACCGGAAGTGATGTGAGCATGACGGTAGTGAAAAGCAAAAAGCATTGTTTCTCAAAAGCATTTTAGCTTAAAAAGAAAATCATCAATAATTTAGTGCTGTTCACTATTAAAATAAAGGTTGTTTATTGGCATTGATGGTTCATAAAGAATCTTGAACATCCATGGAACCACTAAATGTTCTTTATAGTGGAAGTAAGTTCTTTAGATTAAAATGATTTACAGCAGAAACAGACGTTACTCATGTTTAAGCTCATAGAAGTCTTTCCACTGAATCCTCCTCCTCTTCCTCTACAGCTTAATCTCTCAGTGATGTATCCACTCATTTGTCTGTCTTGTTAGATTTTGCTGTATTTGGCTCAGCAGTGGTTCGGGTGGTTTGCCAATGTATTAGATTTCTAAAATACAAAAAAATAAGTAAGCTTGACCAGAGTTCATGTGGGGAGAAGAATTTATTGAAGGTAGTAGTGTAGCAGGTCTTCAACAGGAGACAAAAACCCACAAAATCATAAGATAAAACCAATATTATGATTATATATGACATTCAGAGAAGCTGTTCTCTCTCTCTCTCTCTCTCTCTCTCTACTCTCTCCTCTCTCTCTCTCTCTGTGTGTGGTGTGTGTGTGTGTTTTCACAGGAAGTGTGCTGCTTTACTGTCTATATGAGGATTTATTACACATTTATTCTGATTCATACTGACAGTGTTAAGAAGTTCAGCTGCAGTATTAATGTCTTGTAGAGAAAAAGAAAAGACTTTAAAAACATCTCACTGTTACTGATTTATCCATTAATTAATAATTAATCATTAATGAATCAACTCTACCTCTCATTCCATCCTGATGATCCGATGATAGCTGCTCGCATCTCAGCATGTCTAATAGACATTTCTTGTTGGATACCGGACCATCACCTTCAAACTCAACCTGGTAAGACAGACCTGATTGTGGTTTCAACAAACCCAACACGAAAGATTACTAGTTGTGCGGCGGGCCAAGACCCGAGACCATTCTACGTGGGCCCATTCCCACCCCATGGCAGGACACCTCCACGGCAGCCAATGCCGCTCAAGCATCGCGACGCTTCCATTGGCGGGCCTGGGCGCCCGAGGTAAAGCGGTTTTGCCAAGCCTGCCCGACCTGTCAGGCCGCGTCGCCCAGGACTCCTCCCCAGCCGGCTCATCCGGCTGCCTATCATCGGGGGCTGCCCTTCGGCGGATAGGAATGGACATAATGGGGCCGTTGCGAGAAGTCTGCCCGAGGGGCACAGGCACATCCTGGTCATCGTTGACTATGCCGCCCAGTACCCGGAAGCAGTCCCCCTGCGGGAAGGCCGCAGCAGAGATCCATCACCGGCCCAGGAGGCTGTTTCTGCTGGCCGGCCAGTGCGGCCTCCCCTGGAATCCTGACTGACCAGGGAACCCCTTCATGTCCCGGCTAATGGCTGACCTCTGCCCGGCTGCTGCGGGTGGAAGCAGTTGAGGACCACTGTTTATCACCCCCAAACTGATGGCCTCGTAGAAGAGATTTAACCAAACCCTCAAGCAAATGCTCAGACATGTGGCGGGAGGACAAGCGGGATTGGGACCTCATGATCCCCTCACGTACTCTTTGGGATCATGGCGAGGTTCCTCAGGCCTCAACTGGCTTCACCCCCTTGAGCTCCTGTTAGGCCGACAACCCCGGGGCCTCTTGGAATGGCCCGGGGGCGTCAGGAGCAACAGCCCGGCCCCGCTGTCGATACCGTCTTGGAACATGTCCGGCAAATGAGGGAACGGATCGACCGAGTGATGCCATTAGTCCGGGAACACCTCACCAGGGCCATGGTCCTGGTCCCCAGCTCTGCCTGCAAATTTCTGGCCTCCTGGAAGGGACCCTACTCCAGGTGCGTGGAGGGGGAGTGGACCCGGTCTACCGCCTATGAAGAGACAGCCCAGGAGACGGACGGCAGGCGGAGCAACTCTACCACATCAACCTCCTAAAGAAATGGGTGGGGACCGGGACCAAATGGCGGCCCTGAGTCTCACCCGAGCCCGTGGTTGTGGATGTCAACCCCCCACCTTTCAGCTGCCCAGAAGGCGGGCTGCAGCACCTGATCAGTCAGTTCCAGGATGTGTTCTCCTCTCAGCCCGGGCAGACCAACGTGATACAACATCATATCCGGGGGACGCCCCCAGGAGTCGTGGTTGAGGCAACGGCCCTACCGAGGTCCAGAGGCTCGTCGGCAGGCTATTGAGGAAGAGGTCCAACAGATGCTGAAGTTGGGGGTAATAGAACCATCCCGAGTCCGTGGTCCAGCCCCATTGTGATGGTCCCAAAGCCGGATGGCACCCTCGCTTTGTAGCGCGACTTCCGCCCGCCTGAGCGAAGTCTCCAGATTCGGCTGGGTACCCCATGCCTCCGGGTGGGCGAACTGCTGGACCGGCTGGGAAGGGCCTGTATATCAGCACCCCTAAGACCTCACCAGGCTATTGGCGGGTACAGCTCTCCGGGGGCGCCAAGCCAAGCCGCCTTCTCCCACCCCCAGTGGCCACTGGCAGTACCGGACCCTTCCCTTCGGCCTACATGGGGCCCCCGCGACATTCCAGCCGGATGATGGACATCCTCCTGCGGCCTCACCAAGCTTCGCGGCAGCCTACCTGGATGGCGTCGTGGTCCACTCGAGGCATGGGGACGAACATCTGGATTAGATCTGGGCGCGGAGGGGTGCTGAGACTCCGGCGGGCTGGACTTGCTCGCCAACCCCACAAATGCCACCTAGCCCTCTCTGAGGGGCCAAGTACCTGGGCTACCAAGTCGGCCGCAGGACTCATCCGGCCGCCAAGACAAAGAAAGTTGAGGCCATCCACGCGCCGCGCAAGACCGAGACAAAGGCCAGGTCGAGCCTTCTTGGGGTTGGCGAGGGGGTACTACCGTTGTTTTATCCCCCCAACTTCTCCTCTTTAGCGCCCCCTGACAGACCTGACCAGGAAGGGGCAGCCGGAGAAAGTATGCTGGACCCGGTCGTGAAGCCCTGGCCATCAGGTGGGCAGTCCTGGAGCTCGGTACTACCTCCTGGGCGCCAAGTTCACCCTGGTAACTGACCAGCGCCCCTACAGTGGATGGCCAGCGCAGGACACTAGCGCCAGGGTGGCTCCGCTGGTTCCTAAGCTTCCCAGGACTTCCGCTTTGAAGTCCATGTCCATCTGGCTGGGGCTGCCAAGCGCCGCCGATGGCCTCTCCCGGATCTGGACAGCTTATGCAGGTCTGTCAGGGGTCATTCCCCTAATTTCACCTCTACTGTCTACATGTCTTCGCAGGACCAGAACGACGGCTGCTTAGGGGGAATGTGACGCGAGAACTACCAGAGGAATCAGCGTCGCCCTGGAAACCAAAGTAAAAACACCTGCGTCCTCGTCACCGGCTGATCGGTCACAGCTGCTCCCCATCAGCCAGCACGTTTAAAAAGGAGCCCATGTTTCACACACAGAAGGGGTTCTCGGAGCCGAATGCACCACTGGACTAATCCCCTCTCCTTCTTCCACAGAAAGCAGCGGTGACCGACAGCCCACACCGCTTGGGAGCCGTCAGGACACCCACTTTCACCCTGAGTGGCACGAAGAGAGCAGGAGAGCACACGGAAGCACCAACCAGCGGAAAGCGGATCAGGACACTTCACCAGGCACCCTTCACTTGTCAATAAACCCTTTTATTTATTTATTTATTTATTTTTAGAAAAAAATGAGACCGGAAGTGATGTGAGCATGACGGTAGTGAAAAAAAAAATGAGACCGGAAGTGATGTGAGCATGACGGTAGTGAAAAAGCAACAAAGCATTGTTTTCTCAAAAGCATTGTAGCTTAAACAAGAAAATCATCAATAAAAATCTTAGTGCTGTTCACTATTAAAATAAAGGTTGTTTATTGGCATTGATGGTTCATAAAGAATCTTGAACATCCATGGAACCACTAAATGTTCTTTATCTTGGAAAATAAGTTCTTTAGATTAAAATGATTTACATCAGAAACAGACGTTACTCATGTTTAGCTCATAGAAGTCTTTCCCACTGAATCCTCCTCCTCTTCCTCTACAGCTTAATCTCTCAGTGATGTATCCACTCATTTGTCTGTCTTGTTAGATTTTGCTGTATTTGGGCTCAGCAGTAGTTCGGGGTGGTTTTGCCAGTGTATTAGATTTCTAAAATACAAAAACTAAGTAAGCTTGACCAGAGTTCATGTGGGGAGAAGAATTTATTGAAGGTAGTAGTGTAGCAGGTCTTCAACAGGAGACAAAACCCCACAAAACCATAAGATAAAACAATATTATGATTATATGACATTCAGAGAAGCTGTTCTCTCTCTCTCTCTCTCTCTCTCACTCACACTCTCTCTCTCTCTCTCTCTCTCTCTGTGTGTGTGTGTGTGTGTGTGTTTTCACAGGAAGTGTGCTGCTTTACTGTCTATATGAGGATTTATTACACATTTATTCTGATTCATGTTATTTCACTGACAGTGTTAAGTTCAGCTGCAGTATTAATGTCTTGAAGAGAAAAGAAAAGACTTTATAACATCTCACTGTTACTGATTTATCCATTAATTAATAATTAATCATTAATGAATCAACTCTACCTCTCATTCCATCCTGATGATCCGATGATAGCTGCTCGCATCTCAGCATGTCTAATAGACATTTCTTGTTGGATAACGGACCATCACCTTCAACTCAACCTGGCTAAGACAGACCTGATTGTGGTTTCAACAAACCCATCACTTTATCGAAATTTCACCATTCAGTTAGGCTCATCAACCATAACTCCTTCAAAAACAGCTAGAAACCTGGGAGTTATGATTGATGATGAGCTGACTTTCTCAGACCACATTGGTAAAACTGTCCGGTCCTGCAGATTTACTTTATTCAACATCAAGAAGATCAGGCCCTTTCTTTCGGAACATGCTGCACAACTCCTTGTTCAAGCTCTTGTTCTGTCCAGGCTGGACTATTGCAATGCTCTCTTGGAAGGTCTTCCAGCCAGTTTTATCAAACCTCTACAATTAATCCAAAATGCAGCTGCAAGATTCATCTTTAATGAGACAAAAAGAACACGTCACACCTCTGTTCATCAATTTGCACTGGCTACCAATAGCTGCTCGCATAAAATTCAAGGCATTAATGTTTGCCTACAAAACCACCACTGGCTCTGCACCCCATTACCTAAATTCATTAATTCAGAGTTATGTGCCCTCTAGAAGCTTGTGTTCTGCAACTGAATGGCATATTATTGTGTCATCTCTAAGAAGCACAAATTCACTTTCACAGACTTTTTCATTAACTGTTCCCTCCTGGTGGAATGACCTGCCCAACTCAATCCAGAGTCCTGAGTCCGTAGCCATCTTCAAGAATCAACTAAAAACACGTGTTCCATCTTTTTTTTCCATTTAACTCTAGCACTTCCTATTCTATTTTAATTCTACTTTATCTATTTATCTTATTTTTTATAAAGAAAAAACACTAGCTCTCTATTTTTTTCTATTCTACCTACTTAGTTTCTTTGTGTGTGTGTGTGTGTGTTTTATATTGTGTGTTTTATTTTTTTTATGTATATATATATGCATATATCTATATACATATATATATATATATATATATATATATATAGATAGATAGATAGATAGATAGATATTATGAAATACCTTGATACATGTACTGTGTTAGGCTAACCAAGACTTGTCATTTGCATGTACATATTGTTGCTCTTTTGTTAATTTTGATTGCTTCTATTGTCCTCATTTGTAAGTTGCTTTGGATAAAAGCGTCTGATAAATGACTCAATGCAGTATGGGTAGAATCTCTCGTCAGTCTATTCTGATTCATCAACACAGTTTCACTGATGATCCAATACAAACACAAAACCCAGGATAGAGCGGCTGAGTGAATGTGGTCTGGACTGTGTGGATGAGGCTCATTGTGTCAGAGACGCTGTAGAAGGACAGAGTTCCTGCACCGTGATCCACAAACACTCCTATTCTACTGCTGATGGACTTTACAGGGAGAACAGTCTTTATGTTACTGTGTCTGAATGAGTAACTGGAGGAAGAACAGATCAAACTCCAGGACTGATCATTATTTCCAAACAAACACTCATCACCCCGTCCCTTCCTGCTGATGCTCTTATAAGACACTGATATATACACACCAATATCTCCACTCCACTCAATCTCCCAGTAACAGCGTCCACACACACTCTCTCTACACAACACCTGCTGATAATAATCAAATCTGTCTGGATGATCAGGATACAGCTGATCTGTGACAGTACCAGTAATCACTCTGTTTCTCTCAGACAGAAGGAGTCGTTTATTCACTGTGTACAGATCCAGAGTGAGTGGATGGGAATCTGATGGAGATAAAACACATCAGAATCAGGAATTACAAACTTTTCATGTAGCTGAACTCTTCATGTTCAGTGTACTATCATGGCCAAAAATTTTGGCAGTGACATAAATTTTGTGTTTTGCAAAGTTTGCTGCTTCAGTATTTGTAGATAATTTTTTCCACGTTTCTATGGTTAACTGAAAAACAATGATAAGCATATCATAAGTTTTAAAGGCTTTTATTGGCCAAAACAATAAAAATAAAATAATGAGTCAATATTTACAGTGTTGACCCTTGTTCTTCATAACCTCTGTAATTCACTCTGGCATGCTGGATATTAGCTTCTGGGCCAAATCCTGATTGATGGCGATCTATTCTTGCCTTATTAGTTCTATGAGTTGAATTTCTGGGCTTCTGCTTGTCCACTCACCTTTTGAGGACTGACCACAGGTTCTCTATGGGATTGAGATTCGGGGAGTTGCCTGGCCACAGATCCAAAATTTCAATGTAATGATCTAAGAGCCACTTCTTTATCACTCTTGCTTTGTGACATGGTGCTCCATCATGCTGGAAAATTCACAGATCATCACCAAATTGCTCATGGATCATTGGAAGAAGTTTCTCTTGCAGGGTGTTTTGGTACCTGTAAAGAGTGAGGCGGGGCCGAGAGCCATGGAAACGGAGCGAGGCCAGGGGAGTAAGTGATAATGCACGACACCTGCGCCACTCCCCGGTCTCAAGTCCCACGGAGGAGCTCCGGAAGGATAAAAGAAGGAGTGACGACAGTGCAAGATGGTTGAAAAGTAACGCCACACATGGATGGTCTCAGGATGCTTCACTGTTGGCACATCACAGGACTCATGGTAGCGTTCACCTTTTCTTCTCCGAACAATCGATTTTCCAGATGTCTCAAACAGTTGGAGGGGAGCTTCATCAGAGGAAATAACTTTGCACCAGTCTTCTGCTGTCCAATCCTTGTACTTTCTGCAGAATTTCAGTCTGTCCTTGACGTTTTTCTTGGAGAGAAGTGGCTTCTTTGCTGCCCTTCCTGACACTAGGCCGTTGTCCAAAAGTCTTGGCTTTACTGTGTGTGCAGATGCTTTCACACCAACCTGCTGACATTCCTGAGCAAGCTCTGCACTGCTGGAGACATGATTCTGTAGTTGACTCCTCAGTAGGAGATGGTCCTGGAGCTTGTTGGACACTCTGGGACATCCTGAAGACTTCGTCACTGCAGTCCAACCTCTTTCCTTGAAGTTCTTGATGATCCGCTAAATGGTTCTTTCAGGTGCAATATTCTTTGAAGCAATTTCCTTGCATGTGAGTCCATTTTGATGCAAAGCGATGATGGCTACACGTGTTTCTTTGGAAGTAACCATTGCTATAAAGAACACAATAGGGCTCATTTATCAATCTAACATAGAAACGAGCGCAGATCTGTGTGCACAAATCAACTTTCAACAGAGTTCATGTGTGATTTGTATGCCGCCAATCACTATGCACAAATGATCGCATGTTAATAAATGTGGCGGCAGAAAACAATCGTCATTTGAATATCAAGCCCCTAAAAACACCATGGTTTAGAAGCCTCGTCCCTAGAGTTTACGACACAAAGAAACAAAACCCAGCCAAAAAGAGGAAGTAATCTTATGAAAGCGAAACTGATCTTATTCCAAAAACACCCGTTAACCTTGTAATTGCAAACAATTAGGCTATATTAATTTACGTAATTTATATGTATATTAAAATACTGGTACATATAAATAGCCTATTTAGTTCCCCTTACTCTACAACAAATATTTTAAATTTAACAGAATTCAGAACAGAACAAGAATGAAAAATAAGTAGTTATAAAATTATATATTAAACTATAAAATAAAACATAAATTTGGCTATAGTGGCATTCATTATAAACAGCATACAAATGTTAAGCAAAACTGAAACGGCATTGGGTTTCATACCACAAGAATTCAAATGTTTCCATTTTTGCCATATTTGTTGTAACATTTGTTTGTATAACATTTTTTTAAAAGATAGAATAGAATAGAATAGAATAGAATAGGTAAGTGCTAGTATTAGTTGGTCAGGTGCTGGTGAAAAATATGTTTTTTGAAGATGAGTAAAGACTCAGCTGTTCGAATTGAGAATGGGAGGTCAATCCACCAGCTGGGCACAGTCCAGGAAAAGGTCCGTGAGAGTGATTTTGAACCTCTTTGGGATGGCACCACAAGGTGCCATTCACTTGCAGAACCCAAGCTTCTGGAGGGCACATAAGTTTGAACTAGTGAGTTTAGGTATATTGGTGCCGCACCAGTGATCGTCTTGTAGGCGAACATCAGTACCTTGAATTTGATGCGAGCGGCTACTGGTAGCCAGTGTAACCTGATGAGGAGAGGAGTAACATGAGCTGTTTTTGGCTCATTGATGACAACTCTCGCTGTTGCATTCTGGATCAGTTGCAAAGGCTTGATAGTACATGCAGGAAGGCCCACCAGGAGAGCATTATAATAGTCCAGTCTGGAGAGAACAAGAGCTTGGACAAGAAGTTGTGCGGCTTGCTCTGACGGGAAGGGTCTAATCTTCCTAATGTTGTATAAGGCAAATCTGCTGGACCAGGCCGTTGTAGCAATATGGTCTGTGAAACTTAATCAATCACAACTACTAGGTTTCTGGGTGTCCTGGAAGGAGTTATGGTTGATGAACCAAGCTGTATAGAGCAGTTGTAATGAAACGATGGGTTTGCTGGAACCACAAGCAGTTCTGTCTTAGTAAGCTGAAGGTGATGGTCCTTCATCCAGCTAGAAATGTCACTCAGACAGGCTGCAATGCGAGCAACTACCGTCGGATCATCTGGTTGGAATGAGAAGTAGAGTTGAGTGTCATCAGCATAGCAGTGATAAGAAAAGCCATGCTTCTGAATGAAAGATCCTAATGATGTCATGTAGATGGAGAAGTGAAGTGGTCCAAGCACTGAGCCTTGAGGAAATCCAGTAGCAAGAAGTTGTGACTTAGAAACCTCACCCCTCCAAGACACCCTGAAGGACCTACCTGAGAGCTAGGACTTGAACCACAGGAGTGCGGTTCCAGAGATGCCCATCTTTCTGAGGGTGGACAGGAAAATGTGGTGATTAACTGTGTCAAAAGCAGCAGACAGATCCAGAAAGATGAGTACTGAGGATTTTGAAGCTGCTCTCGCCAGTCGCAGGGCTTCAGTAGCCGAGAGCAGGGCAGTCTCAGTTGAGTGGCCACTTTTGAAGCCAGATTGGTTGCTGTCCAGGAGGTTGTTCTGTACAAGGAACATAGAGAGTTGGTTGAACACAGCTTGCATTTTAGTTTGATGATGAATAGTTGAAATGTCAGGCAACAGAACTAATATTGTTTGTGTGTGCTTGAGGCATGTGTGCGATCAGGTGGATTAAATCAAATAAAGATATAAAGAAAATAAATAAAATGCATTAAGAATGTCACAAAAATGAGCATAGCCTATACTTGCTGCAGTTTTTTTAAAAAAAAACAAACATTTTTTTATTTTGTTAATCTGTTATATTATAGCCTATAATATTTTGTGTGATCCTATTTATTTTAATCCTTTTATAGACTTAATTTCTGTTTTTGTCCTTTCACAGAAGCCATGCAGGAACATGATGTGATGATTGAATCCTTATGGTCTTGTTTAGCTAAAGCCCTGTATAAAAAATTAAAAAAGACATTCTAATCTTACTGGTTAATGATCAACTAATGAACTTTCGTTTGATAGTCAGGACAACAAAATGCTGTCACGAGTTGAGACCAGACGTGAGATTTGATTGTAGCACTGCTCACGTCCATACTGATAAACCCCAAGTTTTCTCCAATTTTCTGTCATATGTTCGTTTTGTAAATGAGGCCCAATAATTGGAATGATAGTGATTAACGTGGGTAGTACTCATTCACACTTGCACATGTGCTGCTGATATGATTAGTCAATTAATGTTATCTGGTCATTTTGTGTCAGGATAAAAAAACAGTGAAATTTGTTTTTTTGTGAAAAGTTCATTTTTTTGGTCAATGAAGCTTTTAGCAATTATTTAAAATGCATCTGATCACTCTACACAATAATCTAGAAACAATGTGAATGAAGACCTCAACAGCCTAAGCAGCAAACTTTGTGAAACAAAATTTATGTCACTGCCAAAACTTTTGGCACTGTATCATCACAGTGTCTCAGTACAGATGAACAGATATCTGTGCAAATCAACATTTACATCATCATTTATAAAACTCTTCTTTTACCTTCTACAGGAAGAACATGAACACACTCAATTAGTTTTTCTGCTTGTTTTCTTACTGACTTACATTGTAGGAAGTCGTTCCTGGTTCTGGGAACAATGTAGGTGAATGTGACTGTGGAAATCAACAGACATGAACAATGTGATTCTCATGATCCTGTATCTATTCCGAAGACATTTCTAATATGATATTCTCCATGATGATGGACTGGTTTCTGAGAGCAGATGAATCTCCAGGACTTTACCTCTGTCTGAGATCTTCTTGAGCTCTTCTTTACAGAAATCCTCCAGTTTGTCTCTCAGCTGATGGACAGATTCTCTCAGATCATCAAAAGAGACGAGAGAACTGAAGAGATCATCATTTACATCTGTAGATTCAGGAGGTGCTGAGAGAGACTGGAAACTCTACAGAAAACAGAAATCAAAACTCATCAGCTCCACATTTCACACATCTTTTGTTTTTTCAGCCACTTCTTTTCTGGCGTGAGCGAGAGAGATTGTGTTCATGGTCACGTTTATATTTCTGTGTTCAGCACGTGGGACAAAATTAACGTTTCTAAACTAGAGCTTTAAAGAAGGCTACTATTAAATTACGAATAGAATACTGAATATAATATATGTCGGGGCGAATATTTGCTAGTCCCCATAACACATGATTTCACCAGTAGACTGTATTAGAGTTAAAGAAGTGCATTATTTTACTGGATATGCACTTTTTAAAAATATTTATAGTGAATGCAATCACTAATAATCACTATAAAAAAGCAAAAACAATCTCTTCGGTTGTCCATCGAAATCCGATGATGACGTCCACGCCTTTAACGGTGAGATCTTTGATGGCTGAACAGTCCTATCCTGGACCTACAAGCTCTATTGCAGGTGGGGCATATGTATGTGATGGTGGTGGTGGTCATAGTGGCAGCTATGGCTGCATTTCTCCTGGCTCGCTTTTGCTGTCTTCTGGTTGTCCTCTCCATCTCTAGTGTATGAACCCCATCTCCACATAGCTATCACCAGATGGTGCGGTCAGCAGCAACATCTTCCAGATCCTCAGGTCTGATCTTACACTTTCTCAAGGCATTCTTCATCTGATCTTTATAGCGCTTCTTCGGACCCCCAGCTGAGCGTTGACCATGATATAACTGGCCATATAGTACTCTGCGGGGCAGCCGACATGGGGGCATCCTTATCACATGCCCCAACCACTGCAGTTGACGCTGGGTAATAATGGCCTCAAAACATCTGCAGTTAGTCATTTTAAGTATTTCTGTGTGAGGCACATGATTAAGCCAGGTAATTCCCAGAATGCGCTGAAGGCAGCTTATGTGGAAGTGCTCTAAGGACTTGATGTGACAGCAGTAGGTTACCCATGCTTCACAGCTGTAAAGGAGGATGGTGACACAGACCGCTTGGTATACGGCGACCTTTGTGGAAGGATGAAGGTTCTTATTATGAAAGACTCTACATCGAAGTCTCCCAAAGGCAGCTGATGCCTGTTTGATTCGGCTCTGGATTTCATTGTCGATGCCGCTATCCTCAGAGAGAAAACTCCCCAGATATTTGAAAGATGGCACTTCTGACAGCTGTTCATCTCCAACAGTGAAGGCAGGAGATGTGGGTGGGACATTGGTACTCCATTGGCAGACCACTTCTGTCTTGGTGGGGTTGACAGTCAGCTCAATCCTGCTGTACGCCCTCACCGCCACAGCAAGGACAGTCTGAGGATCCTTGGGAGTATGGGCCACAAAAGCACAATCGTCTGCATACTGTAGCTCCAGGACCTGCTCTCTACTGATTTTTGTTGTTGCATGTAGCCTCCTAATGTTAAAGAGGTTGCCATCTAATCTGAAGTCCACTGCCATACCACTGCTGTTTTCAATCTCATTGTGGAGAAGCTTGGTGACACACAAGAGGAAGATGTTAAAGAGCACTGGCGCTAACACACACCCCTGCCTCACCCCTGTACGTACAGGGAAGGGCTCGGACTCTTGTCCGCCTATGGTCACCCGAGCAGTCATCCCATCATGGAATTGGCGGAGGATGTTAACAAACTTATCTGGACATCCAAACCTGAGGAGGATATCCCATAAGAGCTCTGTTTGCACTTTTGTGTCAAATGCTTTCGAGAGATCGACAAAGGCCATAAACATGTTCTGATGTTGCTCCCGGCACTTTTCCTAAAGCTGCTGGGCTGAAAAAATCATGTTGATTGTGCTCCTGTTCTTACTAAACCTGCACTGTGATTCGGGCAGCATTGACTCAGTGATGTTGTTAATAAGTCTCTGATGCAGCACTTTGGCCATGACCTTACCACCAACAGAAAGGAGTGATATGCCCCTACTATTACCGCATACGGCCTTGTCACCCTTGTTCTTATAGATGACTACAATGTTTGCATCTCTCCATTGCTGTGGGATGCTCTCATCAGTCCAGGCCTTGGTGATGTACTGGTAGAGGGTGCGCATACATATGTACCCTCCCTCCTTCTTTCAGTAGCTCAGCAGGGATGTTGTCAGCACCAGGGGACTTGTTGTCCTTAAGGGAACGGACAGATGATAGAACCTCCTGGAAGGTTGGTGGTAGACTGAGATCGTGAATGGGAGGAAGTTCAGACAGTTCATCCAGGATGGTGGGGTCTGCATCAGAGTCCTGATTAAGCAGGGTGTCAAAATGCTCAGCCCACCTCAATAGGATACTATTCTGGTCCTTCAGAAGTGTTTGACCATCAGCTGTTTTCAGCAAAGTGACACAGCGATTTGTTGGACCGTAGATGGTTTTGACAGCATTATTATAATTATGCATGTCATTTTAATCTGCAAAGGATTGGATTTCATGTGCATTTTCAGTCCACCACTCATTTTGTATGGCTCGTATATCCTTTTGCACTTTCCTCCGAGCTGCCTGCCAATGCTGTCTAGTCTTAATGGATGAAGGGTTGTCTAAAGTTTCCCGGTGTGCTTTCCGCATATCCTTAAGCAGGTTGTGGATGATGTCTGAGTTATCGTCAAACCAGTCTTGGTGGTTTTTGCTCTTATAGCCGATGGATTTGGCTGCTGAATCGTAGAGCACAGAGCTAATATAGTTCCTCTGGTGTTCCATTGTTTTTTCTGAGCTCAGACAAGTTTCAGACTCCCTAAGCTTCTCAGCTAGGAGATGTCAAAACTCACTTCTTGCTTCCATGTTTCCAAAGCGGTTACAATTTAGCCTCTTTTTTTTTGACTTTTGCCACCGCAAAGGGGAACGCACTTCCATGTTGAGCTTGGCCACAATCATACGATGGTCAGTCCAGCACTCTGCACATCTCATGGCACGAGTGATGAAAACATCCTTGACGTCATTACTCCTCACCATGATGAAGTCAATCATGTGCCAATGTTTAGAGCGAGAGTGCATCCATTAGGTCGTATATTTTGCCTTCTGCTGGAAGATGGTGTTGGTTATGGTAAGGCTATGCTCAGAGCAAAGAGTAAGTAACCTCATACCATTTTCATTCCCCCTGCCAATACCATGCCTACCTAGCACTCCACTCCATATCCTGTAGTTCTGTCCCACCCTCGTGTTAAAATCCTCAAGCAAGAGGACCTTATCACTCTTAGGGATCCGGCGAAGAGTTTCATCCAGTGCTTGATATAAGCCTTCCTTGGCTTCATTTTCAGATGGCAAAGTTGATGCATAGGCACTATGCATTTAATTTTGATTAACAATACTTAGAACTGATACTTTAGAGTTTTTGAGTGATTTCAACATAAAAATAATTTATAAATAAAAAATGAGTTAAAGAGATGAAATGTTACTGAACTGTTGGTGGCGCTAGTGGTGTCTGACAGCTAAATATATCTTCCAGAAGAAAGAGCTCAGAAAAAAAATTCCTAAGAGATTTCTAGAGCTGAAAGCCATTTGTAAGCATCATCTCTTTCAGAAGATGATCAGATGAGAGTCTGACTGATGATTATATAATAAGACACTCATGAAGTGTTTCTCTGTGAGTCTCTGTCACAGCAGGATCTGCTCAAGTCCACTCTGACCCTGTTCTTCTAGATATGTGTTACCTGCAGGAACTGGATGTGATCCTGTGTGTGTGAAAGCTGCTCCAGCTCAGCGTCTCTCCTCCTCAGATCATTGATCTCCTGCTCCAGTCGCTCCAGTCGTTCTTCAGCTCGACTCACTGCAGTCTTTTCCTGATCTCTGATCAGTCGTATCAGCTCAGAGCGGCTTCTCTCAATGGAGCGGATGAGCTCAGTAAAGATCCTCTCACTGTCCTCCACTGCTGTCTGTGCAGAGCGCTGTTAGGACACACACAGTGATTCAGCTTCAGTGAGTCTGAACTGAGACGGAGACAAACTTCTCTTCTTCTCCAGACTCACCTTATGAGACTCCACAGTCTCTCTCAGCTGCTGAAGATCTTTCTCTTTCTGCTGGATTCTCTGCTGGAGCGTCTTCTGCGTCTCCTTCAGCTGCTTCTGCAGGACAAACAGATGATAGTGAAACTCACAGAAAACTACTGACTCTAAATCATCATGAACAGATAAATCCAGTAAAAGTGGAGCTGATAACTAATGACTGTAGGTTCCAACTGCAGAAGTGATGATCGCTTACAGTAATCATACATGAATAAACTTGAAGATTAAAGGGTCATGATATTACATCAAATTTGCCTTGATCTTTTGACAAATAAGAGGTCTTTGTACCATTAAAACATCCTGCAAATTTCATAGCTCCTCATTATAAACAAAGCATTTATTTAATCAAGCTCCAAAAACGGCTTGTTTACATCTTTTGAAAAGGTACAGCCCCAGTGACAGCTTTTGTACCTTTATTTCTGAGAGTGTACTGTGATGCGTGTCCCTGTCACAACACCGGCACGACAAGACATTATGTGGGGACATAATTACGGATTACACTGACTTATACTGTGTTTTTACGTGTTGCTTCACGGCGCATAAACATAAAACCATGTCTGCATTTGTGATTGGAGAAATGACAAACAACAAACAATACTCTACACCAGCGGTTCTCAATTCCAGTCCTCGCGCCCCCAGCTCTACATATTTTGCATGTCACTCTTTGTTAACACACCTGATTTAGACAATCAGCTTGTTAGAAGTGAGCTCCGAGCATGAACTGTGTTCCCATTGACATAGTCCCTACGCAGTGAGTGTACATTGCTTCCTAGTACCTGAGCAGGGGAAATCTGTTGAAGTTTACTTCACTTCGGAACATTCATTCACAGATTTGCGCTGCGCAGCGTCTTCACACACAGACAAGTATGACATCATATACCTCTGTAAATAAATACAATTTAAATTCCCGTCTCGCACACTTCAATGCACTTTGAATGGAACATATGTTTACTTCGAACTGGAATCATGGCGGAATATCCTGTGATGTCCACTTCGCCGGGCACTTACGTTCGAATAGAACAAACGTCTGAAGCCATAAGAGAAACATACTAAATGTGCAGAGCAGGGGGCGTCATCAATAAAATTTTCAACAAACATCTGAAAATCCTTTACGTATGTAAACGTACTTACAGACTGTGAGTCAGAACACTGTAGTCTACTCTTCCAGGATCAGAAAACAGTCCTCCATAAAATGTGCTGCACACATCTGAATATTTGTGTTGAACTGTTCTGGAACAGTGTTGTAAATACAACTAAACCGCTGATTTCTAGTCGTGTCCTCTTTTGGAAGACCAAACAAAGTATTTTCATTTTCACAATGAAACAGCATCTCCACAACATGGCACCGGCGGCAACAGAGAATAAAAGTTATGCCTTCTTTCTTTGCATGAACATTTGGGTGGCGTTATGCAAATCTTCCCATATCGTGATGTAGACATGTGCAGGTGTGTTTAAACGAGGCGTTTTAGGAGGGCGTGGATGAGTCTTAACTTTTATAAAGAACAAGATGGTTGAATATCTAAATAAGATACGTTCTCAGTCCCAGACGAAACCTAAAATACTATGTGGAGGACGCAAAATAATTGAATAATAATATGACCGTGTGGTGAACCTATGAACTGAACTCATATTTAAACATGGTCCATGCTGTGTACACACATCTATCATTACAAATACAATTTTATCTGTATTATTTGTGTCCCCTCCAAAAAATTGCTCTTGAGAAATTTTGTTTATTGTCCCCCTACTGTTAGATGAAACTTATGCCCTTGGTCATGACCTCTTGAAGCCAGTTTCACACTGCAAGTGAAAGAATTATAAAAGTGAAAGTGACACAGACATAGAGCTTCATATTCTCAGTGTTTCTGTGTAATTAAGGTGCAGCTCTACACTCAAAATAAACTAAATATTGGATCACTGCACTGAGTATTAACTTGATCTCTAGTGTTAAATACCTGTTTCTCTGTCGTCTGTGCTGCAGCTGATACAGTGTCATGGTTTTTATGTTCATCCATACACAGCACACATATACATTTCTGGTCAGTGCGACAGAAAACCTCGAGGATCTTCTCATGTTTCTGGCAGATCATCTCCTGCAGTCGTCCAGTGGCATCAGACAGATTGTGTCTCTTTCCTTTAAATAAGCTCTCATGTTGTTCGAGGTGATTCTGACAGTAAGAGGTCAGACACACCAGACAGGACTTGACAGCTTTGTATTTTCTTCCAGTACAGACGTCACACTGCACATCTCCAGCTCCAGCGTCACAGTCAGCAGAGAGTCTGGTCCTCTTCAGTTTCTCCACCACTTCAGCCAGCATGGTGTTTCTAGCTAAAGCAGGTCTTGGACTGAAGGTCTGTCTGCACTGAGGACAGCTGTAGACTCTCTTCTGATCCTCCTGATCCCAGCAGTCTGTAATACAGCTCTTACAGTAACTGTGTCCACAGGGAATGACCACTGGATCCTTCAGGAGATCCAGACACACTGGACACAAGAACTCATCCTGATCCACTGAAATTCTGGCTTCTGCCATTTTACTGCATGAATACAGAGACACAAAAACAGCTCAACTACACTTCAGTTTCTCTTTCCCTGAAATCACATGCTTCCTGCTTCCTGTTTCCTGCTTCTGTGTTTGAGTCAAGTGAATAAAACAGGTGTGCCTTCAAGTTTGTAAAGCAGATTCCTCATTCCTGTTCCTGTAGAGTCTCTCTCTCTCTCTTTCTCTCTCTCTCTCTCTCTCTCTCACACACACACACACACACACACACACACACACACACACACACACACACACACACACAGTTTCCATGTTTTTATGGGGTCATTCCATACAAACTGTATTTTCTATCCTCTTTATGCTAACCCTATCCAAAAACCTACCCTTCACACAAAAGTTTCAGCAATTTTACAGTTTCAGAAAACTTCATTCTGTTTAATCTGAGGCTATAGTGGCATGCAAAGACGATTCTGCTGGATCCTGAGATGGAGAAGTCTTGTGTGACATGTTGGAGATTGAAGACACAGTAGGATCCATATGCAGGCAAAGTCTTTAATGGACAAAACAGGCTCAGAGTAGAGCAAACATAAGGTGAGGGTCAAAACCAAAAGGAAATGAGAGCTCAAACAACAAATACAAAACGCTAACCAGAGACGTGATACAAAAGGCAAGCAAAGGTCAAAGCACAGGGAAAATCCATCAATAGTATACGTTCAAAAGCAATAACAGTTAAATAAGGACCACTTCCGTCAAGTATATTTAAGACAATTATATTGCATACAGTTAGGTGTTGGTGGTATGGTTATGTTCTGGGCAACACTCCACACGCCTGTTCATGCTGCCATGCTTGAACAGAGCGGGGAGAGCAGCAAGACAAACCCCCAAAACAACCATATGCCAAAACTCCCCAACACAACTGAATGGCCAGCGATGGGAAATGTTGGCTTAATACTATATTTATGGAGGAAGCATCACCCCTACTCAGAAAGGGAGCATACAACAAGCATGTTGCTTAAGCTGCTTATGCAAATATTTGAATGTACAGGGGGAAGCATACACCCCTAGCAGCAGCAGTCTAATACGATGGCAGTAAAATCACATTAAGGGGGAAGTGCCACCCCAAGTTAAGCAATCAAGGATGTGCAACAAGCATGTTGCTTAAAATGCTTAAAGCACATGTGTGATTGTAAAGGGGGAAGCATACGACCCCTTGATGCGGCACGAGGAGTATGTAATATGCATTTAAGCTGTAAATTGCATAATTGTGGGTGGTAGTCCAGCAGGGGAAGCATGCACCCTTCGAAAAAACTTAGAATGACAGTCCAATCTGAATGAAAATGCTCCATATAAACACCTTAAAATAAAATAAAATTACCCAAACCGAAATGGTAATCAGTTTGAGAGGGGTGGAATAACATTCTATAAACCGAACAAAATTAAAATCCTGCCATGTAAACGCGTTAAACGAATTACTTGTATCTATGTAATCACATCAAAAGTCGTGGTCGTTAGAATGTGATGTCGGCAACGCTGTGCATTCTGTGGTTTGTAGACACAGATACTACAGTAGAGACTGGGTAATAGTGGACGTAGAAATTTCAATTATACAATTAACACACATTAGATTGGAGAACACTTGCTGTGTTATGAACAGTCATATCTGCTCTCATGACCGGAGCATTTCTCATGATCACGACTCAATACCACAACTAAATCCATACAACAACACAAAATAACTCAATGGAATCTCGAGTCAACATAACGAGTTGTTTTCTCATGATCACAACTTAATTCTTTCGTGATCTCAATATAACAAGAGTTATTCCCCTTCTAGTGAACTCATGCTTGTGTCCTCTTGGGGAATGTCACCAGCAGGAGCAGTGTCTGAAGCATGTGTTAAAAAAAAATATATGATCCTATTGGTCCACGTAGCCTGTGACGTCATGTGCAGGTGCCCAGAAGTATAAAACGGCGCCTGCTGAACATATCACCAACTTTAGTTGTCTTCAGGAACCGTCTTATTGTCAGTGTGTGTGAAGACGTTATGGAGAAACCAAGGCAAGTAAGCATTTTAGAAAGTGTTTGCCTCTGTGCCCAAGGTTTCTGACACTCGAGGACACACGTTCTATGCGTTATGTGTCTTGGAGTGGAGCTTGCACGTTTGCTGCTCGAGGACTCTGAATGCACTCGTTGTGAGTATTTCCAATGAGAAAGCTCAGTTCGTGTTTGTCCCACTTCTTGAGGGATGAGGGATAAGCATCTGCATCTTGCGGTTTGGGTCCCACTGCTGCCGAGGCATGGTGAAATTTCAGAATGCTGGGTTCGCAGGTAGAGTTTGCAGAAAAGTTTGAGAAGGGTAAGCACACTTAAAAAGCTTCTGCTGCGAGCTTAAGCGCTCGAGGGGTTCCAGACGCTCCTTTGGGTCATCAGATCCCTGATGTCCCTCTTTCATCTAAAACTAAAAGCTATCAGAGTGGCCCGGTGCATCAGTGGCTTGGCTCCTTTCTAAGGAAAGGTTAGGTGTATGTCTGTCACTTCCTTGGTGCTCTCCCACCAGGTAGACAGGCATGCGCCACGGCATGGCATTGTGGCATTTCAATCCCTAAAGTGTCCACTAGAGGATGCAGCACGAGTTCCCTAGAAGGGGAGCATCTCAGGTTACGCATTCTGCATCCCCTCTCCTTGCCTTTGGCCTGTCTGTTTCACATCTCCTACAAACAACTAAGTTGGTGACGTGTTCAGCAGGCACCCTTTTATACTTCCGGACACCAGACTATGACATCATGGGCTACGTGGACCAGTAGGATGGGAGTTTTTTCCCACATGCTTCAGACACCAATCCTGCTGGTGGCAGTTTCCAAAGTGTCCACTGGAGGACACAGCGACTCTTTGCCTCTAGGGAACCATGCTTACATGCTTGACCCGAGACGGTTTCTCATGATCACGATTTCATTTTCCCGACATAACAAAAGTTGTTTTCTTGTTATCACAACATTTTCTCATGATTGCGACAAAAGCGGTTCTTTTAACAATGATTTTTGATATTTAATATACAATGCATCGTGAGTTCACTGTTGCTGTAGTAACGAACGCAAGTAACAAATGAAAGTATACAAATTATTAATAAATCATAATATATGTACAGACAAGATGAGTCCAGAATATGAAAAATTAGGTGGATGGAAACATAGGCATTGGTTGATGGGCCTTCATTTGGCCCCTGAAAGTGGAAGTTGACATTTCTGAGGGGCCGGCATGGAGAGAGACTGAGTTAAAGCAGAAACGACAAAGAAAGCATGATGCTATCATGAAAAGTTCCATTCTCTCTAGCTTGATGAAAAGCCAGATCTAGGAGAGGCAGAGAGACAACAGCATTCAGAATTAAACTCCTATGTCTTACCCAGAGGTTGCGTTAGACTTTAATATTGTCCGTCATTTTGATGGATAGGGACGTACAAATTTTGTCATAATCTATTATTACCCGTCATCTTAATTTTCATATTTTAATTATAATAACACATGTAATTGCTTTTATTTTTGTTTACATTTTCATTTTTTAATAAGGAACCCACAGGACGAGCATATAGGCTTATGCATTTATTAAGAAGTCATGGACTAGTGGTTAGAGAGTTTTGACTCCTAACCCTAAGGTTGTGGGTTTGAGTCTCGGGCCGGCAATACCACGACTGAGGTGTCCTTGAGCAAGGCACCGAACCCCCAACTGCTCCCCGGGTGCCGCAGCATAAATGATACCCACTGCTCCGGGTGTGTGTTCACGCTGTGTGTGTGTTAACTTTGGATGGGTTAAATGCAGAGCACCAATTCTGAGTATGGGTCACCATACTTGGCTGTATGTCACGTCACTTTACTTTTTAATTTGGACTCTAATCCAACCAAAACTATAAAATATTTATTATTAAATAAAAAGGAGGTAAAGTGGAGTATTTACTTTAGTATTTAATTAACTGAAACAGGGACTGGACTAGTATAGTGAGGAGCTACTGCATTTTCTACATTCAGTAGTTTTGATCATAATTGTGTCATTCATTTAGAGGTGGTGGTATTCCCACCTTGATATTTAGGATGGATAACTGCACATTAAACGAAGGCCAGAGTCAATTAGAAGGCAAAAGCAAAGCAACTCAATTTCACACTGTTGGACAATGGAGATACAATAGAAACATACTGTATGACTGCACCAGCAACATTTCTTATTACTCCAATTTCAGTTGCTTGAAAAATAAAACTTAAGTTGAAATTTGTGTCCATAACACTGTCAGCATAGACTTAATTGGTCAACCAAGGGGAATACCAAATGAATTTAAAGTTGGAAATGAATCAACATCTGGCTTTGAGTATATTTGTAAAGAAAAATTGTGATAAGAATATAGAATGACTAATTACATTTGTTAACCACACTGATGACTTGAGAGCCTTAAGAGAACTAGAACCCTCTAGCAAAATGGCATGGCAAAACGGACAAACATTAAACTGGGTTATTGGTGTTTGTGTAATATTTTAAGCTAACCGTTGTAATTATGTTCCAAATAATACAGCTCCTGATGAGGCAATGGAGAAACTGAATAACATAAAAATCACTGAAAATGTAGGAGGAGATACGCATATTGGAAACTAGTTTTACAAAATATTTGGATCATGGGGGAATGGCTTACTAAAGTGGGAATAATAATGGCTGTTTTTTTTGTGTTGTTGTTCTACTGTGTTGTGCCTCATTCCAGATCAATGATGGCCAATGCAGCAGCCAAACAGATGATGGGTGTGTCTGTGAGAAGATCTGGTGTTGATATTGAGTGCACTAACATGTACCCATAGACCCAGGACTGGACCAATTGGACAAAATTGTGTAAAGCCCTCTACAAATCAAGGAGTGGAAGGGAAGGAGTGCCTTTTATTTGCTCTTTATTTTCAAATGTATTGTATTCTTTGGGGAACAAATATCCCCATAAGGATAGTAAAATGTGATTTATTTTTTACTATGGGGGGACTGTGTATGTGAGTGTGTGCTCTTTTCTCTGTCAGTGGAGGCTGATATACTGTATCTGCTGTTACTATGGTTACTGTGATGTGGGACTGTAGCTCCCTCTGCTGGTCACACTGTCAATCACATCAATGAGTGATTAATCACATTCACTGAATCTAGATCACACAAGAATCATTTAGATCTGTAACTAAACCACTAAATCCTCAAAACATTTACAGAGACAGAATAAGTTCTAAACAACACTTCATGACATTTTCATGAAATTTTATACACTTTAAAAGTCTCCCATCAATAACAAACTGTTTCCAGAGAATGATCACACACAGTTATTAACACTACATCTAGAAATGTTTTTTCATAATTTAATTTACAACACTTAAGGTTTTGTGCATTTATATTTTGTGATTTATTACATTGGCATTTAAAAACAAAAACAAAAAAACACTAGTTAATGCTTATTCGCATGATTCTGATACAACAGCAAATTTGAAGTTTTCGCTCTTTTGCTCTTTACCCACTAAATAATGTAGTATCGACAGTGACCAGCAGAGGTCAAACTAACCAAATAAACCTTGAGCTCTGAGTCACATCATCTGCTGTCAGGATTAGCAGATCTTGCTTCTATCACAAGGAGTTTTTGAAAGAAATTAATGCTTTTATTTATCATGGCTGCATTCAGTTGATGAAAAGTGACAGTAAAGACATTTATAATGTAACAAAAGATTTCTATTTCAAATGAATGCTGTTCTTTTGAACTTTCTATTCATCTGTGAATCACAAAAATATTGTGCAGCACAACTGTGTTCAACATTGATAATAATCAGAAATGTTTCTTGAGCAGCAGATCATCATATTAGAATGATTTCTGAAGATCATGTGACACTGAAGACTGGAGTAATGATGCTGAAAATACAGCTGCGCATCACAGAAATACATTACAGTTTAACAGATATTCACATAGAAACTGCTGTTTTAAACTGAAAATACAGTTAACAGTGAAATATTATTACAGTCAGCCTAAAGAGACATATACCATGGCATTCCTAACAGAAGTGCTGCAGATAAAGGCAGTAATTGGTTTGTCTCTCTCTGTGTGTAAAGTGACCACACACGATCTGAAGGGTTTAAATCTGTCAGTGAGTGTTTTACTGTGAGTCTTCATTCCTCTGCACTACAGTCATATTTGCTCCTGGAAGAGCGAGTGAGGTAATGTGTGTCCGAGGAACTGATCCGCAGCACACGCACACGCACACACACGCACACGCACACACACACACACACGCGCACACACACACACACACACACACACACACACACACACACACACACACACACTCCTGTGATAAGACACACGGCACTGACTCTGAGTGTGTGTGTGTGTGTGTGTGTGTGTGTGTGTGAGTGACGGTGTGTTTGTTTTGCTGGCGTGTTAACGAGGCTCTGGGAACGTTAGCGAGAGAGCTGTACTGATACGCTACATTGCTCTTTATGACGGCCCTCCATTGTGCTGAGAGCTGTATGACTTTATTACAGAGGAAACGGTCTGCGTGTGTGTGTGTGTGAGAGGCTGTATGTTGGTGGGCCAGTGATGACACACACATATGGAACTCATCATTCAGTGACGAGCTGCTGTCTGACCTCTCTGAACACGGACGTCTTCATGTATAACACCACTGATTCAATGCAGATCACAAATGCTTCATACTTCATGTTCTGACTCGAGAAGTCTCAGGTCTGAAGGGCAAGTGGTTTGCTGTAATTATTATTCATTGATTCTTTACTTCAATCATCTGATGTTGATTCTCATGAGACTGAAACCATCCTGAATCATCAACAGTTAAATCCAGACCAGAGATGCACAAACTTTTTGTCAGCTGAAGCCCTTTGAGCTAAAATGTCATTCAAGTCACCCTGAGATTATAAGTTAATATTTCAATAATTTAACAAGACATTTGCATGTTTACAGTTCTCTGATGGCAGTCAATGGTCACATAACATCTTTTTAGCAACTTTTGTTTTAAAATGCACAAACTTTTGTCAGCTGATTTGAGCATTGGTTGCCATTTTAAGATATTTCTAATTTAACAAGACATTTGCATATTATTTTATTTTAAAATGATTTGTTGATTGCAAAAAAAAAAAATATTTATATTATTTTATTTTAAAATGATTTGTTGATTGCAAAAAAAAAAAAAAAAAACCTTTCTGTTTAATTTTAATTATGTATTTATTATCATTTTAATTGTATTTTGATTGTAATAATTTAAAAAATGATTAATTTCTTTTTAAGGTATGTATTTTTAAATTTATTTGTTTAAACATTTATTTTGATTTGTAAAAATGCATTTATTATTTTGCTTTAATTATGTGTTCATTGTATTTATTTCAGACAAAATATTTAATTTTTTATCAAGTGTATTCAAATTCTGATAATTTCTTTAAAAATTATGTTGTTATTTTGATTATATTTAATTTGAAATGATTTAATTTAATATGAAATATTGCCCTTTTAGTGTTTTGGTTGTATTTGTTTTTAAATTATTTAAGTGTGAAGGTATTTAATTTAAAATACTTCATTTTATTTTTTTATTGATTGTATTTATTTCAAATACAATATTTCACTTTTTAGTGTTTTAAGCATTTTATTTTGGTTATTTATTTTAAAGTTATTCACTTTTTAATGTTTTGTTTTGAATGTATTTCAAAATTATGTATTCAATTTTTTTAATATAATAACTATTTATTTTAGTTTTTAAGATTCAGTTAAAAGCTTTAATAGCTATTAACTCGTGATCCATCTATGTGGTGTGTGTGTGTGGTATTCAGTGGGTGGCAGGTCTCTCTTCTGCTCTTCAAGGATGAAGTATTATGGCTTTGACCATCAGAGCAGCTCTGGTTGGACTCAGAGTGTCTGATGTGCTGCTTTCACAAATAAACGTCTGTGCAGCAGCGATCAGACACACAGTCATGAGGAGTGAGTTTGAACATCTACTCTTACAGTTACAAACTGAACACTGGTGTGTTTCACAGAGACGAATCTCTCAAGACTCTCAGCTGGACTGCTGCGTTATTCCAATCTTGTTTATAGTGAACAGAACTGGTGAATCTGGGTCTGTGTGACTTCAGTAAAGCACCGATCCACTGACTTGTGAGCAGTGAAAAACATCTCAGCCTGACCCGCTCCGGGAACTGACCCACCATCATGGGGTCCAAGGTCAAACACATCACGCCGATGTCTGCAGCTTCCCGTCACAGATTCACGACATATCAACATGAATCAAACTGCACAAGTTACTTAAATCACAGTCAATCAGCAATGATGATTAATATGCAAATCAGCAAAGCAGGACCAATAAGATTCCACTGTGGGCGGAGCTACTGATGAGACACTGAAGATCAGTCTTGATTTACAGCTGAAGGTCAAAAATGTGTGTGTGTTTGTGTGTGTTCTGACCATGAAACTCTTGCTCTGATTTTAAGTCTCAGAGAAACTGAGCTACAAATGAGATGTCACATTTCTTTACTGTGGGTTCTGATTTCATTTCATGTTTAGCTTGATGTGATTTCAGATCTGTCTCAGAGTGATGGATAAAATAACAGGCATGACTGACAGAGAGAGAACGTGTGTAAGGAAAAAGAGACGATCCACTCATGAATGTGTGTGTGTGTGTGTGAGCAGAGACTAAACAAACGCAGTTGGGAATCTCATTGTTTTGGAGAACGAAGAGTCCAGCTACACACACACACACACACACACACACACACACACACACACACAGCCTGTTCACAAGTTTGTGTGTGTGTGTGTAGACTGAAGATATCAGACAGGAAACTTATTACAGAGCTAAAACCACATTAGCATAAACCCCGCCTCTGATTTCATCACAATTACATCTTCATCCCCCCCCCACCACCCACCACCCACCACACACACACACAAACATTGTTTCCATGAGAACAAATCATGTGTTTCCGTGAGGATTTTACAGCTAATGAGGAGTGACATTAATCCGGACGAGGAGACGAACGAGAGAATCACTGTCAGCACACGTCACACACAGCTGAAACAACACTCACAAACACACACACTCTCTACAGACGGCTGACGGGAAAATCTCTCATGCTGTTTTTCCCACATGACGACTTTTAACACTAATGAGTTCTGATCTGCGGATACACAGATGACTGACAGCTGTAATTACAGTGTGAGCGGCTGGAAATTACAGAGTCAAAGTACACTCACACACACACACACACACACACACACACACACACACACACACACACACACTCAACGACACATATACATGCATACGTACACAAAGCAGTAGCGTACAAATCTGTGAACTGAATTGATTTAAATAATGACTCTGTCTTCTGTAGAGCTGCTAAATGCCTGAAATTAAATGTTTCATAATTCATGAATTTTAACACTAACATTAACAGTTATTTTCCTGTTTATTACTGTGAAGCTGCTTTGAAACAATCTCTACTGCAGGGCTATTCAATTAGCTTCATTTGAGGGCCAGATTATCGAACTGAAAATTCGAAAAGGGCCAAGGGGGTGGGTGGCCATCTGGATCTTTTTCTGGGGGCCATATAAAATAAATTGAATTGAAATGTATGTTCAGCAGTAAAATGAACTGAAATTACCAACACCAACATCTACAAAAAGGTTAACATCAGTGCTGTCTGTCAATTGTTAAAAAAAGTACTAATTAATCATTTTAATTAATTTTTCTGTAACTAATTGTGATTAATCTTATACTAACCAACCATATACACAAAATATGGTTTACTTGCCAGTCAGATATACTAAATATTTTTAGTTTACCTGCAGACAGGACTGGTGGTGGTGCTTTTATGGTCATTCAGTGTTTCTGTAAAACATATGGGGAAAACTAACAATACTGATAAGATAATCATAATACGAATTCTAAAAACAATATAAAATGCACTAAGGAGTAATGAGCAGCTGGATTCATGAATATTAAACATATCTGCATTCGCTCAAACTGAATTGTTGAAATAAAAACAGGGACAATAGGTGAGTGCCAGCCAACGAGATTATTTGATAATTTGTGCATTAGCTCCGCCCACTACCGGAGGTATTTTGTGCTGTAAAATTGATCCTGCCTGTTTACAGTATTTTATAGTGGTAGGACAATCTGATGAGTTATTTTGTGCTGTAAAATCATCCTACCTGTTTATTTTATATTGGTAAGTGTCATGGAGAGCACACAACGCAGGAATAGAAATAAACAAGATAGTCCTTTAATAAATCCACAGGCAGGAGAAACGCAGGAGATTAACACAAATCAACATCAATATAACATCAATACCTCAACTAAGGAGCAAGGGCAAAACACAGGGCTTAAATAATAGGAGACAAACAAGATAATTAATAAACACAGGTGGAACCAAATGAACTAATCAGGTCAACTCAAGAAAACTAGGTCAAAGGAACAAAAAACAGGAGATCAGGAACACAAACAAAAGTCCAGAACTGTGACAGTTCGCTCCCCTTCCGGACAAAAGCAGTCCAACAGAGGAGGGAGGATGGGGGCTAGCCGATGGACGAGGAGACAGAGAGCCAGGGTGACACTGACGATCCAGAGGGCCAAGGCGGAGCTGATGGTTCAAGCAAGTATAACTCGTTTGAACTAATGGTGCTTCATAAAACATTATCCAGAGCAACAAGTGTTATGATATATCCCCTGTGATGTTTGTACTGGCTACTGTATACAGGCCACCAGGGCACCATACAGACTTTATTAAAGAATTTGCTGATTTTCTATTAGAGTTAGTGCTGGCTGCAGATTGTTTTAATTCTTGGTGATATTAAAATCCATGTTGATAATGAACAAGATGCACTGGGATCAGCAGTCATAGACATTATGAACTCTACTGGGGTTAGACAACACGTCTAAGGACCTACTCATTGTCAAAATCATACTTTAGATTTAATACTGTTACATAGAATTGATGTTGATGGTGTTGAATTATGCAGCCTAGCGATGATATCTCAGATCATTATCTAGTCTTATGCAAACTTCATATAGCTAAAACTGTAAATTCTAATCCTTGTTACAAGTATGGTAGAACCATCACTTCTACCACAAAAGACTGCTTTGTAAGTAATCTTCCTGATTTTTCTAAATTCCTCAGCATATCCAAAACCTCAGAACAACTTGATGATGTAACAGAAACTATGAACTCTCTCTTTTCTAGCATTTTAGATATGGTTGCTCCTTTATGCTTAAGAAAGATTAAGGAAAACAGTCTGACACTGTAGTATAATGAGCAGATTCACACCCTAAAGAGAGCACCCTGGAAAATGGAGCTCAGCTGGAGCAAAACAAAACTTGAGGTATTTCGTATTGCATGGCGGGAAAGTACCCTATCCTACAGAAAAGCATTAAAAACTACTAGATCTGATTCCTTTTCATCTATTTTAGAAGAAAACAACCATAACCCCAGGTATTTATTCAATACAGTGGCTAGATTAATGAAAAACAACAAGTATTGACATTTCCCAACAACATAGCAGTAATGACTTTATGAACTACTTTACAATTTTATCTCTGATAGTATCGATCTTGGAAGTAACCATACAGCCGTCAACTACAGTATCGCATCAGACAGTGCACTATAGATCCCCTGAGGAACAGTTCCACTCATTCTCTACTATAGGAGAGGAAGAATTGTATAAAATTGTTAAAATCATCTAAACCAACAACATGTATGTTAGACCCTATTCCATCTAAGCTACTAAAAGAGGTGCTTCCAGAAGTCATAGATCCTCTTCTGACTATTATTAAATCATCATCATTAGGATATGTCCCCAAAACCTTAAAACTGGCGGTTATTAAACCTCTCATTAAAAAAACACAACTTGACCCCAAAGAACTAGTTAATTACAGACCAATCTTGAATCTCCATTTTCTTTCCAAGATACTAGAAAAGATAGTATCCTCACAATTATATTGCTAAATTCTGAAAAAACAGAGGTGTTAATTATTGGACCTAAAACCTCTGCATGTACTAACCTATAATGCTGTCTAAGACTTGATGGCTGCTCTGTCAATTTTTCGTCATCTGTTTGGAACCTAGGTGTGCTATTTAATAGCAATATTTCCTTTGAAAACCACATTTCTACCATTTGTTAAACTGCATTTTTCCATCTAAAAAATATCTAAATTATGACCTATGCTCTCAATGTCAAATGCAGAAATGTTAATCCATGAGTTTATGACCTCAAGGTTAGATAATTGTAATGCTTTATACACCATATTATCCCAATTCTTACTAAAACTCCAGCTAGTCCAAAATGCAGCAGCTAGAGTTCTTAATAGAACCAGGAAGTATGACCATATTAGCCCAGTTCTGTCGACACTGCACTGGCTCCCTATTAAACATAGTACAGATTTTAAAATCTTGCTTATTATTTATAAAGCCCTGAATGGTTTAGCACCTCAGTATTTGAACAAGCTTTTATTGCATTATAGTCTTATATAATACTATGTATTACTATGTATTATAGTACATCCGCTGCATTCTCAAAACTCTGGCAATTTGATAATACCTAGAATATCAAAGTCAACTGCGGGCGGCAGATATTTTATACTAGAATAACCTACCTAACATTGTTTGGGAGGCAGACACACTCTGTCATTTTAAATCTAAATTAAAGACCAATCTCTTTAACCTGGCTTACACATAACACTCCAATACATTTCTAATATTCAAATCTGTTAAAGGATTGTTAGGGTCCATTAATTAGGACAACCAGAACCAGGAACACTTCCCATAACACCAGATGTACTTGCTACATCATTAGAAGAATGGAATATACATTAATATTAGTCTGTTTCTTTCTTATTCCGAGGTCACCGTAGCCACGAATCCAGTCCGTATCCAGATCAGATGGCCACTGCAGTCACCCGGATCCAGTATGTATCCAGCCCAGATGGTGGATCAGCAACTAGAGAGGACTTCTACAGCCCTGAATTTCAGCAGAGACCAGGACAACTAGATGAGCCCCAAAGACAGATCCCCAGTAAAGACCCTGTCTCCTAGACGGCCACCAGGACAAGACCACAGGAACCAGATGAGTCCTCTGCACAATGTAACTTTGCTGCAGCATGGATCAACCTAATGATTTGTCTGGCTGGAGGAGAACTGGCCCCCCGAATGAGCCTGGTTTCTCCCAATGAGTTTTTCTCCATTTCAAGTGATATCATCAACTTGATTGCACAGATACTATTTAAACTGAACTGAGCTGGATGATGACATCACTGAATTCAATGATGAACTGCCTTTGACTGAAAATTGAGTGTTTACTATTTTCATTTTGCATTATTGACACACTATTTCCTATTAAATACTGTGAGGTTGCTTTGACACAATCTGTATTGTTAAAAGTGCTAAATAAAGGTGACTGAGTGACTGAGAGCAAAGTCAGAGCTGAAAGGAAGGAGGACCCTGACATAGCCAGAGGGACGAGGTGAAGCCAGAGGATTGGAGTCCCAAGGTGGTGGATGGTCGACAACTGACCAAGGCGGAACTGGAGGGACAAGGGAGCCCAGTGGAGTCAGTGGGATGATGGGCCATGATGGAGACAAGGGAGCAATGAGCCAAGGTGGAGCCGATGGGTCGGAAGGCCGAGGTGGAGTCCTGGACTCGGAGGCTGGAGGAGGAGATGGGGATCCTCACACCACACCAAGGCAGTGCTGGAGACTGGAAGTCCTAAAGCGGATCAGAGTGCCCAGATTGTGCTGACTGAGGGTGATCTGAGGGACTAACAGGCACCAGCGGAGGCATCAGGCTGAGAAACTGGCTGGTTTTAGGACAGGATGCGGGAGAGGGAGGCTGGGAGGGAACACAGGAGGAGACACAGGAGATTCAGGGCTGGAGGGAGCAGAGACACAGGAGACATAGGAGACTTATGAGCACTGGGTATTTCCTCCCCAGTCTATTAAGTCCTTTTGAAAAATTTCCATCAATTCTTCATAATAATGTCCAGAAACCAGTTGCAGATTACCCTCAGCAGTGGGAGTGTGGGCAGAGCTTCCCTCCAAACCCTCGATATCCACCAAAACTCTCTCGAGAATGGACGGTGTTGCCGGCTCACGCACTTGGTCAGAACTCTTTTGAGGCTCAGGCTCCGGGGCGATGATGTGCTCAGTTGCGGGTGTGCACACTGGCTCACATGTCGCGGCAGGCTCAGGTAATTGCTCCATGCAGCAGGATGACGGCTGGCTGTTCTCTGGTTCTTGAGTGTGGCTGGAGATATCTTCCTCAGTGGGGCAGATTGAGAAATATAATCCATTGCTCTCCAGCACCCGCTCCACAAATGTGGTGAAATTCTCCTTTGGACCGTCCGCTGGCAGGTGTGCTTTACACCACTTGGTCAGGCTGGTGATGTAGGAAACACAGAGCAAGCGGTCCGGGAGGTGAGTAAGGCATGCCAGTTTGATAAAGTCCCTGGTGTGGTCCTCCAGTGGACAGTCCTGCTGCTCCAGGCAAAGCTCTAGACTCTAGGCAAAGCTCTAGACTGCAGGCAGGTCCATAATGGGAGAAAAAACTAAAGGCAAGGATCCGGAGGCAGGAGAAACGCAGGAAGTTATAAAAAAAACACGAACACAAAAAAAAAGAAATACTTTTAATCAATCCACAGGCAGATTAACACAAATCAACATCAATACTGTAAATGAGGAGCAACACAAATCAACATCAATACTGCAACTAAGGAGAAAGGGCAAAACACAGGGCTTAAATAATAGGAGACAAACAAGATAATTAATAAACACATGTGGAACCGAATGAACTAATAAGGGCAACTCAAGAAAACTAGGTCAAAAGAACTAAAGACAGGAGATCAGGAACTCAAACAAGAAGTCCAGAACCGTGACAGTAAGACAATTTGATTAGGTATTTTGCGCTGTAAAATTATCCTGCCTATTTATTTTATAGTGGTAGGACAATCTGATGATGTTCTTGGCACTGCCTATACCATTGCCTAAAAGAGTCTTCGGCAAAGTTACACTGAATTATTTTACGTAGTCACAGGCGTGAAGCAGAAACCTGCAGTAGAATTTTTCGGTGAGGTAGGATGGATCGATAGATATATCTATAATTTTGTGCTATAGTAGGAAAATCTGACAAGGTAGGACAAATCGAAAGAACACCAGCAGTTCTTAAAAGCTGAAGAATTCCAAAGGAACTCCGTTTAGACAGGAAAATACAACAAAGAATATCGTTTACATGTAGTGCGTCAATTCTGCAAGACTCTCTCGCTCTCTTTGTGTGTCAAGTCAAGTCACCTTTATTTATATAGCGCTTTAAACAAAGCAGATTGTGTCAAAGCAACTGAACAACATTAATTAGGAAAACATTGTCAATTATGCAAAATGACAGTTAAAGGCAGATCATCATTGAATTCAGTGATGTCATCATGCAGCTCAGTTCAGTTTAAATAGTATCCGTGCAATCATTTGCAATCAAGTCAACGATATCGCTGTAAATGAAGTGTCCCCAACTAAGCAAGCCAGAGGTGACAAAGCGAGAGGAGTCTAAATTATGACCTATGTGAAACAAAGCAACGAGGAGTCATGCACTTCACACTAGAGTTTACAGTGCATCAGATACAGGTGAGATGGATATATCCATTGAGATGAACTGAAAAAAAAGCACAGATCACCTGACAGAGTGAAACTCTAAAGCGCTCAGTGTTTTCGGCGAGTGAAAGTATATCTGTGCTAAACTTATAATTGGCCTCCAGCTCACACACTAGTAAGTCAAATCTGAGAATTTATTAGTTTATGGACTTCAGTTCGGCCTTCAACACCATCATTCCAACAGTCCTCCAGACCAAACTAACCCAGCTCTCTGTTCCTAGCTCTATCTGTCAGTGGATCACCAGGTTCCTGACAGATAGGCAACAGCTAGTGAGTCTGGGGAAATTCATGTCAGACAGCCACATCACCAGCACTGGTGCCCCTCAGGGGTGTGTTCTCTCCCCACTGCTCTTCTCCCTGTACACCAACAACTCCATATCTAAGGACCAAGCTCCTGAAGTTTGCAGACGACACCACACTTATTGGCCTCATTCAGGATGGTGACGAGTCTGCCTACAGACAGGAGGTTAAAGAGCTGGCTGTCTGGTGCAGTCTTAACAACCTGGAGCTCCGTTCTGCAGTGGAGACAATCAAGTTCCTGGGGTCCATCATCTCCCAGGACCTGAAGTGGGATACTCACATCGACTCCATTGTAAAAAAAGGTCCAACAAAGGTTGTACTTCCTTTGCCAGCTAAGGAAGTTTAACCTGCCAAAGGAGCTGCTGAAAAGGTTCTACTCAGCCCTGTCTGGTTTGGCTCAGCTACAAAATCAGACACCAGAAGATTACAGAGAATGGTTCAGACTGCCGAGAGGATTATTGGTGCTTCCCTGCCCACCCTTCAAGAACATCCAGATTGAGTAAAAGGGCTCAGAAAATCACTCTGGATCCCTTACATCCAAGTCATCCACTTTGAACTTTTGCCATCTGGCCAGTGCTACAGAGCCCCAAATAGCAGGACAGCCAGGCACAGTTTCTTCCCCCAGGCAATCCACCATATGAACAGTTAAATGTTCCCCCCATTATGCAATAAAAATGTGCAATAACTTTAAATTTATTTATTACCAACTCCATCCTAGTACATCCCTGCATCAAATTTTATTCTATTCCATTCTATCATCTATAGCACAACTGTGCATAAAATATTTATTTTTCAATTTTTTGTCTATTTATATTTACATATGTGTATTTGTTATTCTCATCATATTTCTAAAGTCTCTTTGTTGTTATCTCTGTGAACTGAAAGCTTATGTCACTAAAACAAATTCCTTGTATGTGCAAGCATACTTGGCAATAAAGCTCTCTGATTCTGATTACACATCATTTAGTCACCCAAAGTGAAGATTTTCTTGCAATGTAGAGAGCTTATTAATACATTTTATATTGTCATAATTTCACATTGAACTTTTAAATTAATGTAAAACAACAACAAAAACTGTATATTTTAAATGTTTACTGGAATCTTTTTACTAAATACCCTATTATTAATGAAGACCAATATCATTGATACAAATACTGCTATTTGTCTCTCTATTAAATGCATTTTTCCCTCAGTTTTAGCCATTAATTATAGCCACTCAATATTACAGTATAATTAAAAGCCATTATTTTGAACATTTAATAGGCTCTAAAAATATAACAACTTTTAATTACAGTGAACTTAAAACAATCCTCACATAAATTATAAATTGTACAGTATATGCATAAACTACATAGATTAATATATTCAAGCTAAAATAGTTAATAAGCAAATGAAACAGTGAGTGATTTCTCTTTTTCTTTTGTTCTTTGATTTACATCAGTGACAGACTGCAGCAGTTTTCACTTTAAAAGCTGGTAAATTGCTGGTTAAAATGGCAGTAGCCATATTATCTCAGTTACTGTAAGAGCTGTATTACAGACTGCTGGGATCAAGAGGATCAGATGAGAGTCTACAGCTGCCCTCAGTGGACACAAGAACTCATCATGAGAAACTCTGGCTTCTGCCAGTTTATTGCATGAATACAGAGACACAAACACACAACAGCTCAACTGAGGAAGAAGCTCAACATAAGGAGAATAGGGGAGTTTTAGGAGTGGATGTGGGTGGTTTGAACTTCACACACATCACTCAAACATAGAAGCAGGAAACAGGAAACACGTGTGTTCAGTGGAAGAGAAACTTAAGTGTAGTTGAGCAGTTGTGTGCTTGTGTCTCTGTATTCTTGCAGTAAAATGGCAGAAGCCAGAGTTTCTCAGGATGAGTTCTTGTGTCCAGTGTGTCTGGATCTCCTGAAGGATCCAGTGGCCATTCCCTGTGGACACAGTTACTGTAAGAGCTGTATTACAGACTGCTGGGATCAGGAGGATCAGAAGAGAGTCTACAGCTGCCCTCAGTGCAGACAGACCTTCAGTCCAAGACCTGCTTTATCTAGAAACACCATGCTGACTGAAGTGGTGGAGAAACTGAAGAAGACCAGACTCTCTGCTGACTGTGACGCTGGAGCTGGAGATGTGCAGTGTGACGTCTGTACTGGAAGAAAATACAAAGCTGTCAAGTCCTGTCTGATGTGTCTGAACTCTTACTGTCAGAATCACCTCGAACAACATGAGAGTTTGTTTAGAGGAAAGAAGCACAATCTGACGGAAGCCACTGGACGACTGCAGGAGATGATCTGCCAGAAACATGAGAAGCTCCTTGAGGTTTTCTGTCGCACTGATCAGAAATGTATATGTTTGCTGTGTATGATGGATGAACATAAAAACCACGACACTGTATCAGCTGCAGCACAGAGGACAGAGAAACAGGTATTTAAAACTACACACTGATAAAATATAGCTTACACTCATTTCATGTGTTTATATCAGCACCATATTAACAGAGAACATCAAAGAGTTTCACTGTTTGCTGAAAATGCACCTTAAAACTTTATTAACACATACAATATGCCATGATTAAGCAACATAAAATAATGGAGTGAACTATTCACCCATTCTTTGACAAAATATATACACCATCAGTCAAAATGTAAGTAAAAATGCAGTGACAGTCATTTCTTTTCAGTAAATCTGACTGAATTTGGATTGTTTTAGTTATTTATAGCTTTACTTTGTTCATTTATTTTCAGTGTAGAGCCACAGATTAATTACACAGAACACAGACACACTGTCAGTGTGAAGCTCTATGTCTGTGTCAGTTTCACTCTAATAATACTTACACTTGCAGTGTGAAAAGAGCCCTAAACTTCATGTTAATTCATGTATGATAATTGTAACTGATCATGACTTCTGGAGTTTGAACCTACACCCATTAGTTATCAGCTCCACTTTTACTGAATTCATCTGTTCATGATGATTTAGTGCCAGTATTTTTCTGTGACATTCACTATCATCTGTTTGTCCTGGAAGCAGCTGAAGGAGACGCAGAAGACGTTCCAGCAGAAAATCCAGCAGAGAGAGAAAGATCTCCAGCAGCTGAGAGAGACTGTGGAGTCTCATAAGGTGAGTCTGGAGAAGAAGAGAAGTTTGTCTCCGTCTCAGTTCAGACTCACTGAAGCTGAATCACTGTGTGTCCTAACAGCGCTCTGCACAGACAGCAGTGGAGGACAGTGAGAGGATCTTTACTGAGCTCATCCGCTCCATTGAGAGAAGCCGCTCTGAGCTGATACGACTGATCACAGATCAGGAAAAGACTGCAGTGAGTCGAGCTGAAGGACGACTGGAGCGACTGGAGCAGGAGATCAATGATCTGAGGAGGAGAGACGCTGAGCTGGAGCAGCTTTCACACACACAGGATCACATCCAGTTCCTGCAGGTAACAGAGATCTAGAAGAACAGGATCATAGTGGTCTTGAGCAGATCCTGCTGTGACAGGAGACTCACAGAGAAACATTTCATGAGTGTCTTATTATATAATCATCAGTCAGACTCTCATCTGATCATCTTCTTCTGAAAGAGACACCGCTTACAAATGGCTTTAAGCTCCTCTGGAAATCTCTAATGAATCATTTTTCTGAGCTCTTTCTTCTGGAAGAGATATTTAGCTGTCAAACACCATTTGCGCCACCAGCAGTTCATTAACATTTCAGCTTTTTAAATTCAGATTCAGATTCAGATTCAAGTAGCTTTATTGGCATTGTAAAAAAGTATCTTTACATTGTCAAAGCATAGAAACATTTAAATAGACATTTAACACAAAATATACATGAGAATATGTATATTTCAGCTTTTTAACTCATCTTTTCCTCTGATTTATTACATCATGGTGAAATCGAGAACTTAGTACAGATTCTGAATAACGTTCATCAAAATTGTATCAGATGATCCCCAAACATGATAAAAATAGATTTTTATTTGCGTGTAACACATTGATGAATTTGACCATGAAGACCCCAAACATGAAGTGAAGCTGAATATTATCAATGCTTCAGTGTAAAGAAACTAGGGCTGTCAGTCGATTAAATTTTTTTATCTAATTAATTACATGATGTGTCGATTAATTAATCTAATTAATCACAAATTACATTTGGCTGTGAAAATACTCCCAAAAGATTAATTAAATCTATTTTTTTGTGTTAAATGAGAAAGTAGACAGTACAAATAGTAGCTTTAGAAATAAATGTTTTATTTGATTCAACAAAAAATGTATTACACAAATGCTTAGGCTACAACAGCCTAATAAAAACTATAGAACATAAGTCAAGTCAACTCACCTTTATTTATATAGGGTTTTAAACAAAACAGATTGTGTCAAAACAACTGAACAACTTTAATTAGGAAAACAGTGTGTCAATAATGCAAAATGACAGTTAAAGGCAGCTCATCATTGAATTCAGTGATGTCATCATGCAGCTCAGTTCAGTTTAAATAGTATCTGTGCAATCAAGTCAACAATATCGCTGTAAATGAAGTGTCCCCAACTAAGCAAGCCAGAGCCGACAGCAGCAAGGAACCAAAACTCCATCAGTGACAGAATGGAGAATAACCTTGGGAGAAACCAGGCTCAGTCGGGGGGCCAGTACTCCAGCAGTTCAATTCCAGGCTGCAGCAAAGTCAGATTGTGCAGAAGAATCATCTGTTTCCTGTGGTCTTGTCCCGGTGGTCGTCTGAGACAAGGTCTTTACAGGGGATCTGTATCTGGGGCTCATCTAGTAGTCCTAGTCTCCGCTGTCTTTCAGGGCTGTAGAGGTCCTTTCTAGGTGCTGATCCACCATCTGGGCTGGATACGTACTGGATCCGGGTGACTGCAGTGACCATCTGATCTGGATACAGACTGGATCTGGTGGCTACGGTGACCTCGGAATAAGAGAGAAACAGTCTAATATTAGCGAAGATGCCATTCTTCTAACGATGTAGCAAGTACATCGGTTGTTATGGGAAGTGTTCCCGGTTCCAGTTTACCTAATTAATGCAGCCTAAAAATCCTTTAAGACGGAATTGAATATTAGAAGCGTATTAGTGTGTTATGTGTAAGCCAGGTTAAAGAGATGGGTCTTTAATCTAGATTTAAACTGCAAGAGTGTGTCTGCCTCCCGAACAATGTTGGGTAGGTTATTCTAGAGTTTAGGTGCTAAATAGGAAAAGGATCTGCCGCCCGCGGTTGACTTTGATATTCTAGGTATTATCAAATTGCCAGAGTTTTGAGAACGCAACGGACGTGGAGGACTATAATGTAACAAGAGCTTGTTCAAATACTGAGGTGCTAAACCATTCAGGGCTTTATAAGTAATAAGCAAGATTTTAAAATCTATACAATGTTTCATAGGGAGCCAGTGCAGTGTTAACAGAACTAGGCTAATATCGTCATACTTCCTGGTTCTAGTAAGAACTCTAGCTGCTGCATTTTTGACTAGCTGGAGTTTGTTTATTAAGCGTGCAGAACAACCACCCAATAAAGCATTACAATAATCTAACCTTGAGGTCATAAATGCATTGATTAACATTTATGCATTTGACATCAAGAGCATAGGTCGTAATTTAGATATATTTTTGAAATGGAAAAATGCAGTTTTACAAATGCTAGAAACGTGGCTTTCTAAGGAAAGGTTGCTATCAAATAGCACACCTAGGTTCCTAACTGAGATGAAGAACTGACAAAGCAGCCATCAAGTCTTAGACAGCGTTCTAGGTCATTACATGCAGAGCTTTTAGGCCCTATAATTAACACCTCTGTTTTTTCAGAATTTAGCAGTAAGAAATTACTTGTCATCCAGATTTTAATATCGACTATGCATTCCGTTAGTTTTTCAAATTGGTATATTTCACCGGGCCGTGAAGAAATATAGAGCTGAGTATCATCAGCATAACAGTGAAAGCTAACAACATGTTTACTGATGATATCTCCCAAGGGTAACATGTAAAGTGTGAAGAGTAACGGCCCAAGTACTGAGCCTTGAGGTACTCCATACTGCACTTGTGATCGATATGATACCTCTTCATTCACTGCTACGAATTGATGGCGGTCATATAAGTATGACTTAAACCATGCTTACGCTCTTCAATTAATGCCAACAAAGTTTATGCAAAAGAATGTTGTGGTCAATAGTGTCGAACGCAGCGCTAAGATCCAATAGCACTAATAGAGAGATACAACCACGATCAGATGATAAGAGCAGGTCATTTGTAACTATAATTAGAGCAGTCTCAGTACTATGATACGGTCTAAATCCTGACTGGAATTCCTCACAGATACCATTTTTCTCGAAGAAGGAATTTAATTGTGAGGATACTACCTTTTCGTCTAGTTGTGTTTTTTTTAATGAGAGGCTTAATAATGGCCAGTTTGAAGGTTTTGGGGACATATCCTAAAGACAATGACGAATTAAAAATAGTCAGAAGAGGATCTATGACTTCTGGAAGCACCTCTTTTGGGAGCTTAGATGGAATAGGGTCTAACATACATGTTGTTGGTTTAGATGATTTAACAAGTTTATACAATTCTTCCTCTCCTATAGTAGAGAATGAGTGGAACTGTTCCTCAGGGGATCTATAGTGCACTGTCTGATGCGATACTGTAGTTGATGGCTGCATGGTTACAATTTTATCTCTAATAGTATCGATCTTAGAAGTAAAGTAGTTAATAAAGTCATTACTTCTGTGCTGTTGGGAAATGTAAACACTTGTTGATGCTTTATTTTTCGTTAATTTAGTCACTGTATTGAATAAATACCTGGGGTTATGTTTGTTTTCTTCTAAAAGAGACGAAAATTTTTTAATGCTTTTTTGTAGGATAGGTTACTTTCCTGCCAAGCAATACGAAATACCTCTAGTTTTGCTTTCCTCCAGCTGCACTCCATTTTCCGGGCTGCTCTCTTTAGGGTGTGAATGTGCTCATTATACCACGGTGTCAGACTGTTTTCCTTAATCTTCCTTAAGCGTAAAGGAACAATTGTATTTTAAATGCTAGAAAAGAGAGAGTCCATAGTTTCTGTTACATCATCAAGTTTTCTGAGGTTTTGGATATGCCAAGGAATTGGGATAAATCAGGAAGATTACTTACAAACAGTCTTTTGTGGTAGAAGTGATGGTTCTACCATACTTGTAACAAGAAGTAGAATTTACAGTTTTAGCTATATGAAGTTTGCACAAAACTAAATAATGATCTGACATATCGCTTGGCTGCATAATTTTAACACCATCAACATAATTTCCATGTGACAGTATTAAATCAAGAGTATGATTTCAATAATGAGTAGGTCCTGAGACATGTTGTCTAACCCCAATAGAGTTCAGAATGTCTATAATGCTGATCCCAATGCATCTTTTTCAATATTAACATGGATATTAAAATCACCAACAATTAAAACTTTATCTGCAGCCAGCACTTCTTTTATAATTCTTTAATAAAGTCTGTATGGTGCCCTGGTGGCCTGTATACAGTAGTCAGTACAATCATCACAGGGTATTTATCATTAACGTGTTTCTCTGGACATTGTTATATGAAGCACCATTACTTCAAACGAGTTATACTTGAAGCCCCCTCTCTGAGAAATACTGAAAACATTGTCATAAATTGAAGCAACACCTCCCCTTTACCTTTTGGACGTGGCTCATGTTTATAACAGTAATCTTGGGGGGTAGACTCATTTAAAATAATGTAATCATCAGGTTTTAGCCAGGTTTCTGTCAAACAGAGCACATCTAGGTTATGATCAGTGATCGTATCATTTACAAAAAGTGCTTTCGTAGTGCTGATGTTTTGCTAAATGCTTCAGGACGTGCAGACGGGGAAGCAAGCGAGCTCAGGAAGTGCGAATTTCGAACGCCATTGCCCGGCGTCCATCTGGTTTATCTCCGCTCTCTACCCAACAAAATGGACAAACTTCTTCTGCTCTCCCAGACAGATAAAGATTTCTCACACTCTGCTGCTCTGTGTTCCACGGAAACCTGGCTGAATGATGCCAATCTGGACAGCATGCTCCATCTGCCCAGTTTTCAGCTGTTTAGAGCAGATCTAGACGCAGAATCAATGGGGAAATCGTGCGGCGGGGGGACATGCTTTTACATCAATGTAAGGTGGTGTACAGATGTAACTGTGTTAAAGAAGATGTGCTGTCCTGATGTAGAAGCACTCTTCATTAACTGCAAGCCTTTCCGTGGTCTGGGCAGTCTTCAGCCTTATCTGAGGGAACTGCTATTCGAGAATAGCTGTGTTCCAACTCTGTGACTACTCCCCATGTTAGGGTATTTAAGTAGTGGTCTCCTTGAGCCACTCACCCAGCTGTCTCCACTGTTAGGGTTTTTAAGTAGATAGCTAACTCTCTGTGGTCCTGGCAATCTTCAGTTAGGACCCCTGGAGGATAGTTATAGGATGAGCTAAGACTCAGTTTTAGTGTGGAAAGGTCTGAAAGTCATCAAAAACTACAAGACACCATCCCCCTGCACCGAGGCGAATCAACAACTTGCTGGAAACTTTATGGTGTTTTATGATGTTTTGGTGGCTTTCATGGGGTTTAACATTAACATAGAATAGTATACACAGAATATCAGATTTGGATCGCTCTCATCTGACCGATACCCGATCCAGCAGAAAATGCCAGTATTGAGTCGATACCGATACTGAGTATCAGATCGGCGCACCCCTCCTTCTTATTAACATTGTTTTTCTCTTACTGATTATATTTCATACCTGTTTACATTTTTTTTAATGAATTTGACTAAACACCTTACAAAAATTAACTATGTAGTAACCATGTTTGTTTTTTTTTGTTTTTTTGTTTTTTTTTTTTGTGGACTGATTTCCATTTGTATTACTACAGTTTTACTACACATACCATGGTTAAACTGTGGTAAGCAAAACCATGGATAATTTTCATAAGACCAGTATTAAAATAGATGAATGAATGTGCGGAAGTTGCCTTAAAGAAATTTCACAATGTTAAACATTTATAACGCATTGACAGTGTGACTTTGAATATTAAGAATTTTTAAATAAATATGTGAATTACATGTCAAAAAAACTATCAATGAAAAATTGTATACAAATTAATAAACATGTTAATTCTGATCTTATTTATCAGGTCTTGCACACACTTCAGCATCACAGTCACTATTTAAACTAGGGATGCATCAATCTGATACTCAGTATCGGTATCGTCTCCAATAACTGCCATTTTCTGCTGGATCAGGTATCGGTCAGACAAGAACAATCGAAATCTGATATACTGCATATACTATTCTGTTATTGTTAAACCAGACGAAAGGCACAAAAACATTATAAAGCACCATATAGTTTTCGTGCACTATAAATTGAGTGTTATGAAGCTGTATAGATAGTATAGAATATTTAATTCAAGTTCACATAAACTCTTCTCCCTGCTGCGTCTGTCTGTCATCCTCCATTTGGCATTCAAACTGTGTATTGTGTTTGGTTGCGACAGTAAAGACGGTGAAACCCTCTTCAAGAGTACACAATAACAGATTTAAAACTGTTAAAAGAAAAGGCTTAATAAAATATTGCACAGATATAATACACTATGCATTAATAGGCTATCTCTTCCCTTTTTTATGTGGAGCACTGCACGCTGTGACTCCATGTTGCTTCAAGTGCATCATTCTGTGCAGGGGATGCACATAAGCGCTGTTCCGCTCTGTATATACACATATATATATAGGCTACTTGTTTTTAATGAATGTATTTTGTATTTTACAACAATACAAAGAGCAATGTGTAACATTTTACCAGATTTAGTCCTACACTTATTAACTTTTATTTGTTCGACACTAAATAATGTTTTTTCACTTAACGTTTAGTTTAGTTTAATATAATATAATTAAAATTAATATACAATGATTATATATCTATAAAAACTTTATCTTCATAAAAATCAACTAACCTAGTTTATAATAGTATTTTTTGTCATAGATTATATATTTTTTCATTTGTTATTTTTCATTAAAATTAAGTTGTCTATATTTAGCAGATTGTGTTTAACACACAGAAGTATAGAAATTCTACATTGATTAAAAAAAAACTGTGCTGGTATAGGATTGGATCGGAATTGGCCAATACTCTTTCTGGTATTAGATCAGGTCGGTTCTGAAAAAATGGTATCGTTGCATCCCTAATTTAAATGAGCACTGCAGCACTGTGTAGTGAAATCATCAGGCATTTTTACGAGCCACTGCTTTCTCAGATCAGCTTTCAATTAGAACTACAAATGAGTTTGGAACATCCTGTACGCAGTAATCATCAGAATATCTCTTCACCTATCTCTGAAAATTTCCGAATTTTGAAATCTTCCTGCAGATGCTCGTTTTAACAGCCGTTTATTCAACTAAGTGATTACAGCACATTGAAAAATATACATAACCAGAAGAATTGGTACACTGCTTCGACGAGCACTTCCGGTAATCAATTTCGCTGTGATAAAGGTCTTAAGGCCTTTGAATCATTGATTCACCTGATTCGGTCAAAACGCGGATTCATTCCAAAACTAAACACTGCTGTGTTCCTCGGAGATGCACAACAATTGACCTATTGGTAAGCCCCGGCCCTTTAGTTACTGTTGCTGCCTCGGACAAACAAACGGAGCTGCCCACTGTCTTACAATGACAGCTGTCAGTGTGAAAACCTTGTCTGAAGATGTTTTTGATAAATTTTGTACACAGAAGGACCATCATTGTCACTTGATGAGTGTATGACACCAGAAAATGAATGCTGAATAATAAAATAAATTCCAAATTACATTGCCTATCCTCTCAGGATACCTGGAATCAGTGTTACAAGTACCCCAGGCACATCGTTTTTTTTTTTTTAGCATAAACCATCAAACCGACGAGAGCTTTGGATCTTCCATTGTTTCTCTATGGCACTGAAGCCTAAAGATGTCTGAGTTTCGGTCCCCCTTGCTGTGAAGGTTTGCCTATTGTGTTGGAGCGCAGAGCGTGGGAACGAGGAGACAAGGAAAAATATCTGATGAGTTTTTAATAAAACAAAACCAGGGAAACACACATAGGGTGTCTAGTCTTATACATCAGCACAATGCCCTGTGTGTGTGTTTCCCTGGTTTTGTTTTATTAATGACCATACAAATATTTTTCCGATTCAGAACCAGTCCTCAGTCAAGCCTGCCAGTCGCTCCATTATCACCTCTGCCGGCCTCTCCTGTTGTCTCTAGCCCTCGAGTTCCAGTGTCGGAACCAGCCCCTTAGTCCAATCCAGTGTCGACTCCAGCCCCTGAGTCCGCCCCAGTGTCGGCTCCATCCCCGGAGTCAAACCCAGAGAGAAACCCTGTTCCTACGTCCAGCCCAGAGAGGGCTCCTGCTCCCAAGTTAAGCCCAGAGGGGGCCTCTTGTTCCCAAGTTAAGCCCAGAGAGGGCCTCTTGTTCCCAAGTCCAGCCACATTTCCCAAATCTAGCCCAGGGAGGACCACTGGTCCCACATCTGGCCTACGTAGGGCCTCAAAACCAAAAATTTTCCCCAAGGAATTTTTTCTGGGGGGGCTATAGGGATCTAGCCATAGAGGCCGGGCCTAGTGCTGAGGCCAGGGCCACGGAGGCGGCCCCGTCATGTCCCCCTGAATTCCCTGCTCCGCCATTGGCCCCTGGACTGCCTGCTCCGCCATGGCTCCCTAGTCTGCCTGCTACACCATGGGTCCCGGAGCGGGTACCACCCTGGAGGCCATCTGTCCCATGTAAGCCTGTCCCTTAGAGGCCTCTAGGTGCCCCCCCCCCAATGGACTATTTTTGTTTGTTTTCCTCCCCCACGTGCTCCAAGTCCTAGTTTTTCCCGTTGTTCTCCTTGTGACCTAGTTTCTCCCTCATGTTGATTGTGTTCAGTGATTTCAGGTTTGTTCCATTGATTTCCTTGTGTAGTTCTTAGTATTTAAGCCTGGTGTTTTCCTTTGCCCTGTGTCTAGTATTAAACATCTATTCCCCTGCTACGTGTGTGTGTTCCTTGGTAATTAAAGTTTGTTCTTTGTAAATGCCCCCACGTCTCTGCGTCTCTTCACTCCTTCGCTCCGCACTCCAACGCAGCAGCAGCATCATGACACATGCAACTGATACGCCACTGCCACTTGCTCATCTGTGTTCGAGGGTAAGGGCTTTCTGATAGGTCAATTCTGCCGTGGCTTTATAGGTAATATTTTTGTTGGCAAAACTGAGCAAAAACAGACAATACTGAGTTTAAAATATAACACAATATTAACTTCTTAATTACTGAACTACTGTGAAAATGTGAAATCACATTTGCACTCATTATATATGGGATAAACAGCACTCCCGCACTGTGGTATTGCTTTAGCTGCTTGTGTGATATCGCTTATCATATGATATAAATATGAAACAAAAACTAATACAGGAGCTTTTTTTTTTTTTTGCCCCAATACCTTGCATCATATTTAAATGTAAGATGATGTACAGGTCGGGGGTGGGGCCAGTGCGTTAACTGCGTTAAAATATTTTTAATCACATTATTTTTTCATAATTAACTAAGTTAACGTGTTAAACTGACAGCCCTAACAGAAACCAAACCAAACCTGAGCATGTCTTAAGGGTCCTTGTGAAGTTTCAGTGTCTCTAACAGCTCTAAAGTTATAAATAATCAATCAATCTAACCATAGCCCTTGAGCTGCTTTTCCTGAGCAAATCTACTCAACCCTACAATGAGACTCCATTGATGTGCTTGAGCTGTTAGATGGACATTTATGTTCTTAGCAGATGTTTTATCATCCAAACTATTTTCTAGAAAGTTAACAGAGTATATCTATCTGTATCTCTAATGTGATATAATGAATATGAGAAGAATGAAGTGAGTTACTAAAGGTCAGTCAAGTCAAAAAGAGTGGCAAAAATCTAATGTTGGTGCAGGTTATTGGGTGAAGTGTGAAGCTGATGAGTTTTGATTTTTGTTTTCTGTAGAGTTTCCAGTCTCTCTCAGCACCTCCTGAATCTACAGACGTAAATGATAATCCCTTCATATCTCTCTTCTCTTCTGATGGCCTGAGAGAATCTGTCCGTCAGCTGAGAGACAAACTGGAGGATTTCTGTAAAGAGGAGCTCAAGAAGACCTCAGACAGAGGTAAAGTCCTGGAGATTCATCTGCTCTCAGAAATGAGTCCATCATCATCTCATATTAGGGGTGTAACAGTGCGCGTATTGTGTACCGAACGTATCTGCTGACGGACACCATGCTGCGTTGTCACAGGAACATCCCAGCTGAAGATAATAAGAAAATTACATCGCTCCCTTTGCCAAGTGCATTCCAAACGACTACATAATAGCATGCATGTGCCCTGCTCACTCCAAAGTCCCCACTCCAAAGGGATAGGGATGATCATTTCCATTTGGAATTTGCCCGTGAACCGTTCGGTACACCATACGCGTACCGTTACACCCCTATCTCATATCATGGAGAACATCATATTATAAATGTCTTAGGAATGGATGGAGGATCATGAGAATCACACTGTTCATGTCTGTTGATTTCCACAGTCACATTCACCAGCATTGTTCCCAGAACCAGGAAGAACTTCCTACAATGTAAGTCAGTAATATAACAAGCAGAAAAACTCACTGAGTGTCTTTATGTTCTTCCTGTATAAGGTGAAAGAAGAGTTTTATATCTGATTATGTAAATGATGATTTGCACAGATATCTGGTCATCTGTACTGAAACACTAATGATACACTGAACATGAATAGTTCAGATACATGAAAAGATCAAACAGATTCTTAATTCCTGACTCTGATGTGTTTTATCTCCATCAGATTCCCATCAACTCACTCTGGATCTGAACACTGTGAATAATTACCTCCGTCTGTCTGAGAGAAACAGAGTGATTACATACACTGTCACAGATCAGTCATATCCTGATCATCCAGACAGATTTAATTGTATGTCTCAGGTGTTTTGTAGAGAGGATGTTTGGGGACGCTGTTACTGGGAGATTGAGTGGAGTGGAGATGTGTTTATATCAGTGTCTTATAAGAGCATCAGCAGGAAGGGACGGGGTGTTGATTGTTTGTTTGGATATAATGATCAGTCCTGGAGTTTGTTCTGCACTCCCTCCAGATACTCATACAGACACAATAAGATGCAAACTCGTCTCCCTGTGAAGCACATCATCAGTAGAATAGGAGTGTTTGTGGATCACAGTGCAGGAACTCTGTCCTTCTACAGCGTCTCTGACACAATGAGTCTCATCCACACAGTCCAGACCACATTCACTCAGCCACTCTATCCTGGGTTTTGGGTTGGTTCTGGATCATCAGTGAAACTGTGTTGATGAATCAGAATAGACTGACGAGAGATGAACCAACAGTGAGTCTCTTCTCTTCTTTTCTCTTCATGACATCAATACTGCAGGTGAACTTCTGTCAATGAAATAACTTGTCAGAATATGTGTGTGTAATAAATCCTAATATAGACAGTAAGATCAGTGTTTGTGAGTCCTGCTGAGTGACCATATATTTCTGTGTTTCCTCTATTTGTGTTGATTGAAATCTGTCATTTCACGAGTTTGCACTAACATATAATATGGTAGAACAATTAGTAGCATATTTGGCATGCTGTCCGGAGGCAGGGCTCCGAGCTCGGAAAGAGCCCGAACCCAGATAACTTCTCCCCATCCCAATACGCCACAGAGTCCGGTCGCCGTCCAGGTCGCTTCGCTTAGATTGTGTTTTTATTTACTTTTTTACCTACTTTTGCTTTCTCTTTTTACACATATAACGTCTGCACTGATCATTTACGACAAAGAAACAGTTTTGGACATTGGACACCGCTTCACTGACCTGTTTCAGGACACTTTATCCTCCAGTCCATCGTTGCCATCTGAGATTCTCCGGAACGCCGAGATAAACAATGGTCACCTGAATAACCACCCGAGGTGACGGATCAAGAAACACCGCGGGAAATGCACTGGGATTCGCAACAGACTGAGGAAAAGACCTCACACTCCTACTCTGCCGAGCATTCTGCTCACCAATGTCCAGTCTCTGGAGAATAAGATGGACGATCTTAGAGCCAGGACAAGTTTCCAACGGGACATTAGGGACTGTAACATCCTTTGTTTGTCTGAAACATGGCTCACAACCTCGCCCCCGTATGCTGCTGTAACATCGTCTGAAAACTCCTCATCTTTAACAATGGACAGGACAGCTGAGGCTGGTAAATCCAAAGGTGGAGGAGTGTGTTTCATGATTAACAAGAAATGGTGTGGGCCCCAGGAATATCTCCACTCTGTCGCGCTCCTGCTCGCCTCATCTGGAACATTTATCTATTATTTGCCGCCCATTCTATCTTCCCCGGGAGTTTTCATCAAGCATTGTTACTGCTGTTTACATCCCACCACAAGCAGACACCAGCCTGGCTTTGTCTAAGCTTCACGATGCGCTCAGCGGCAACATCAACAAACATCCTGACACTGCTATTATCATCACTGGGGACTTTAACAAAGCCAACCTCAGGCAAGTTATGCCTAATTTTTATCAACATGTATCCTGTCCAACCAGAGGACTGAATACACTGGATCATTGCTACACTCAGTTTAAGAATCCCTACAAAGCTCAGACCATGCTGTCATTTTCCTCACACCGGAATATAAACAAAGGCTCGTTCAAGAACCCCTGGTGCAGAGGGTCGTTGGTCCGCCCACTCAGAAGCCATGCTACAGGCGGCTCTTGACGTAGACTGGGACATGTTTCGGGCAAGTTCAACTGACGTCAGAGAGTTCACGGATGTAGCATTAAGCTTTGTTAACACGCTAGCCGAACAAGCAACTGAAACAATAATTATAATGTCCACCCATGGTTTCTTCTCTAATCAGAAACCATGGGTGGACAGAACAATCCGTGCAGCAGTAAACAAACGCACTGCTGCTTACAATGCCGGTCTTTTGTCGGGAAACATGAGCAAGTACAAAGCATCGTGCTATGCTCTCCGACGCGCAGTAAAAGCTCAAAAACACAGATACAGGGAACGCATAGAGTCCAATTTCCAGCTCAATTACTCCCGACGCATGTGGCAGGGACTAAGGACCATCTGTGCCTTTGCCATTGGCCTTGCTGACTCTGTTTCCTCGACTGCTCCCTTGTCACATGGAGTGCCACAGGGCTCTGTGCTTGGCCCTCTCTTATTTTCCCTCTATCTACTCCCACTTGGTTCAATTCTCAGGAAGCATGGTATTTATTTTCATTGCTATGCAGATGACAGTCAGATCTATGTCCCTCTTAGAAAGTCAGACTCCTACTGTGTTAAGCCATTGCTAGCGTGTTTACATGACATTAAGGCCTGGATGTCTCTTAATTTTTTTAATTTGAATGAAAAAAAGACAGAAGTCATGGTCTTTAGTGGTAGTGGCACTTCTGTGACCCCGTTGGTTGATCTGGGTTCCTTAGCACAGTATCACAAGCAAATTATTACAAACCTAGGGGTAAAGGTGGACACTGACCTTAAGTTTGACAACCAGATTAACGCCGTAGTGAAGTCCAGCTTTTTCCAGTTAAGGCAGCTGGCAAAAATTAAGCCAGTCCTTCAGAAACAGCACTTTTAGACAGTAATTCACGCCTTTGTGACCACTCGGCTGGATTACTGCAATGCACTTTATTTGGGGGTTAATGGGTCCTCCATTGCCCTTCTGCAACTGGTTCAAAATGCTGCTGCTCGTCTTTTAACTGGCACAAGAAAGTATGAGCACATTTCACCTATTTTAGCTTCACTTCACTGGCTGCCTGTGCATTTTAGGATTCAATTTAAACTACTCTTATTTGCTTTTAAAGCCTTGAATGGCCTTGCCCCACCGTATCTCACCGAGTTGCTGCACCCCTACATCCCCAGCCGCTCTCTCAGGTCAGCTGACCAACTGCGCCTGACAGTGCCTAGAACTAGGCTAAAGCTCAGAGGAGAAAGAGCTTTTGCTGTTGCAGCTCCAAAACTATGGAATGCTTTGCCATTACACATCAGACAAGTCTCCTCACTGTTTCATTTTAAATCTCTGCTTAAAACCCATCTCTTTACTCTGACTTTTAACACCAGGTAATCGTGATTAATGTGATTTAAATGTGTTGTGTGTGCAGTGCATTTTATTTTATTTATTTATTTGATTTGATTTTATTTCTATAATTTCATGTTGTTTTATCTTATTCTATTACTTTTATTTTATTGTGTTTATCTTTTTATCCTATTGTATCTTTTATTGTTGTGGTGTACAGCACTTTGGAAACCTTGTGTTATTTAAATTGTGCTATATAAATAAAGCGGATTGGATTGGATTGGATTGGATTGGATTGGAAATAAATCCTCTGCAGAGGTGAGAGCATATCCGTCGCTGGCTGACGAGCTAAACTCTTTCTATGGCCGCTTTGAAAGCAACCGCGGCAACGCGAGTCTGCCGATCAGCACGTCAGGAAGCAGCAGTCAGTGCAGCGATAATCATGTGATCACCGTGTCGGAGGATGAGGTTCAGAGGGCTCTAAAGCGAGTGAACATCAGGAAAGCAGCCGGACCTGATGGGATTTCTGGCCGTGTTCTGAGGTCCTGTGCTGATCAGCTCGCTGGTTTGTTTACATCCATTCATTTAATGAGTCTCTTGCTACATCGGTGGTTCCCACCTCCTTCAAAAAATCTGTCATCATCCCTGTGCCTAAGAACAATAAACCCTCTTGTCTGAATGACTATCGTCCAGTTACTCTTACATCAATAGTCATGAAGCTCTTCGAGGGACTGGTTAAAAACTACATCTGCTCCTCCATCCCATATACTTTAGACCCTCTTCAGTTTCCAAACAGAGCCACTGAAGATGCCATCCATCTCTCACATCCTGCACTCTTTTATCACGCACATTGACAGCAATAACAGGAACTATGTAATGCTGCTATTTATCCACTATAGCTCAGCTTTCAGTACTATAGTCCCCATCATGCTAGCTTCTAAACTCATGAACCTTGGCCTGAATTCTTCACTCTGCATCTGGATTCTTGATTTCCTCACCGGCAGACCTCAAGTGATGAAAGCAGGCCAGTACACCTCCAACTCCATCACCCTGAACATAGGAGCCCCACAGGGCTGTGTCCTGAGTCCCCTGCTCTACTCTCTCTACACACATGACTGCGTGTCTTCCCACAGCTCCACATCTATTATCAAATTTGCTGATGATACTGTGGTTCTGGGCCTCATTCACAACAATAATGAGACCGCATACTTGGATAAGGTAGAGAAACTTACATCATGGTGCCAGGACAATTGTCTCTCTGAATGTGAGCAAAACTAAAGAGCTGATTGTGGACTTCAGGAAGAGACAGCAGCGGCCCTATACTCCTCTTATGATCAGCGGGACCCCTGTGGAGAGGGTGAGCAGCTTCAAATACCTCGGTGTAAACATCTCCGAGGACCTGACTTGGACTACCCACATTCAAACACAAGTTAATAAAGCCAGGCAAAGACTGTACCATCTGAGACAGCTGAGGAAATTCAGGGTTTCACCTGCAATCCTGAAAACTTTCTATTCAGGGGCCATAGAAAGTGTACTGACTCAGTGTATCCCAGTGTGGGATGGGAACAGCTCCAGACAAGACTGCAAAGCCCTGCAGAGAGTTGTGCACTTAGCTGAGCGCACCTCAGGGTCTGCTCTCCCCTCTCTGCATCTACCTCAAACGCTGCAAAAGCAGAGCTGTTAAAATCACAAAGGATTCCATTCACCCCAGTAACCATCTTTTCACTTTGCTGCTGTCTGGTAAGCACTTCTGTAGCCTGATGATAAAAACTGAGAGACTTAGGAGGAGTTTCTTCCCCATCAGGCTCCTAAACTCTAAACCAGCCTCTTAACATCTTCATGTCTCCACTTAATATTCACTCTATCAATAAGATATTCATCATTCTCTACCTCACTTTGACATACTGACAGTGTCAACCTGTTTGCACATTTGCCTCTTGTACATCCCTGTGTATCTTAATATTTAAGACTACAGTATAATGCACATATGCACATTGCCCTCTTGTACATCCCTGGGTATCTTAATATTTAAGACTACAGTGTACTTTCATGCACATTATTTTCCATTCTATATTTAATTCTACAGTATACATCTTTTTATATATTTTATTCTTATATTTTTATTGTTTACTGTTATTTCATTCTTTCATAGCTATATTTATGTATATTTTCATCTGTATTGTATTCTTTAATAATTGCACTGTCCATGGAGCGGACCTGACACACATTTCACTGCTGGTTATATATGCTCTATATAACTGTGTATGTGGCAAATAAAAATCTTGAATCTTGAATAATGGGATGAAATCAGATTAAGAGTGAGTTGTTAGGGTGGAGGCGGGAAGCTGGAAGAGAGGTAAGTTGGCTGTATATATACACCTGTATTGTGCTTGACGAGCTCCAGCTGGGTGAGACTGATTGATTATCTGATCGTGCTCCTCCCAAACCTTGTTAATAAAACATCATTTAGTTATTTTTTTTAATGTAGAGTCAGATTAATCATTTTTATTATAACTATCAAAATTACCTTTCAGTTGAAAATGATCACACAGTCAATAAATCATTTTCATTTTGTTTCAAATTTCAAGTTGTTATAGCTCATATTATACTTCATGCAATTTCATGACATTCAAGAAAAAAGTATTGTATTTTTTTAAATTAAGTTGTCCCTCCACATGTTAAAATGCTTAATGTAAGAAAATCTGTTTAACGTAGCATTAAAAAAATTAACTAATAGTTTTATGTGTTTGTATGTGTGCGTGCGCATGTGGTTCAGGTATACCCTATGTTATAAGGACAAAATGTCCCCACAAGTATAGTAATACAAGTAAATTTTGACCTTGTATAGAGAAAAAAAAAAGTTTATAAATCAAAGAATTAAGTTTTTCCCTGTAGTTTTAGGTGAGGGGTAGGATTAGGTGTAGGGTTAGGGTAAGGGGATAGAAAATACAGTTTGGACAGTAGAAAAACCATTACACTCATGGAGAATCCCCATAAAACATAAAAACCAACATTTTGTGTGTGTGTGTGTGTGTGTGTGTGTATCATGCTAACAGCACGTGTCTTAAACCGCTGACAGATTCACAGCATCGTAACGATGAGTCCCATAGCAAAACACCCCAAAACCAGAGCAGCCATTAATCCTGAGGGTCATTCACACAAACGGACCTGAAACTCCACAGCAACACAAACGTGAGGGATAATGCAGATCATTAATGTGGCCATTTAACAAATCAATAAATGCAGGTGAAATACTGATCAGCATGTTAATGACTTAATTCTGTAAGCAGAAACAGTGTCATGATACGAATCCTGTGTGTCCAGCAGGGGTCAGTGTGTGTCTGCTGCGCTTCAGTGTTTGGATCTGTACATCATTCTGTGTCACTCTTTATAGTTGTGAAGTATTTTTCTGTCAGTCTGAGCAGCAGGTTTTCTCTGATAGACAATGATCACTCCTGATTCAGATAAAGACGGTGCAGTGTTTTCAGTGGAGGGAAGTGGAAGGTTTGGTTTTATTTGTGTTTGAATGACTTAACAGAGCTCAACTCGCTGCATCAGTCCCTATGAAAATATTGGTTGCACTTTGACTGTTTATAAGGCTAAAAATACTGGTCGAGCTTGTCATGATGTGAACATTGCTCTCACACACACACAGTGGTAGTGTTTCATGATCGCTCATCAAAGAGTGTGTTTACTGGAATAAACACTAAGTGGATTCATTCAGACTCACAGCAGAATCTCTACTGTCTGTGAACACAAGTTGTGGAGCTCAAATCACCAGAACAAGCAGTGAAAGTGACGCACATATCACATACAGTCCAGCACTAGCACACGCTCCTCATATGTGCAGTTCAAACACTGACTACATACCATTCAAACGTTTGGGATCACTACGATTTAAAAAAAAAAGAAAAGAAATTGGTTAATCAAGGACGCATTTAATTGATCAAACGTGGCAGTAAAGATTTCTGTTTCAAATAAACACTGTTCTTTTGAACCTTTTATACAAAGAATCCGGAAAAATATAATGCATCACAGGTTCCACAAAAATATTGTGCAGCACAACTGTTTTCAACATTGATAATAATCAAAAAATATTTCTTGAGCAGCAAATCAGCATATTAGAATGATTTCTAAAGGATCGTGTGACACTGAAGACTGGAGTAATGATGCTGAAAATACAGCTGCACATCACAGAAATAAATTACAGTTTAACAGAGATTCACATAGAAAACAGCTGTTTTACATTGTAATAATACTTCACTGTTTTTACTGTGTTTTTGATCAAATAAATGCTGCCTTAGGTGAACAGAGAAGAATTCTTTCAGAAACATTAAAGGGTTAGTTCCCCCAAAAATGAAAATTATGTCATTAATCTCTTACCCCCATGTTGTTCCAAAGCCGTAAATGCTCTGTTCTCCTTCAGAACACAATTTAAGATGTTTTGGATGAAAACCTGGAGGCTAGAGACTGTCTCATAGACTGCCAAGTAAATAACAGTGTCAAGGTCCAGAAAAGGTATGAAAGTTGTCGTCAGAATACTCCATCTGCCATCAGACATGCAATCTGGGTTATATGAAGTGGATAAAAGATAAAAGCGTCTGCTAAATGACTAAATATGAAGTGACGGGAACACTTTTTGTAAGCGAAGAAAACGAAAATAACTTTATTCAATAATTCCTTTGTCAGTGGTATTTTTGTTTTCTTCGCTTACAAAAAGTGTTCAGACAGAGCTTTTACGGGTTTGGAACGACACGGGGGTAGGTGATTAATGGCAACATTTTCATTTTTTGAGTGAACTAACCCTTTAACATCTCACCGACCCCAAACTTTCCACTTTCTGGTTCCTGTTTTCACTTATTCTACAAACTCACTTAATCTCTAGTAATGGTGCAAATGTACAGACCTGAAGTCAGGACTCATGCCAGTGTGGCATGCTTGGAATACAGAAAAGTTTCCATGACAAATCGAGCGCAGCATTAGTTCAGTCAGGCACAGAGACATAGGCTGCGAGCAGCTGATGCGGTCAGCTGTCAAATCGCTCCAATCACTACCATTCTCCTATTAGACTCTGGACATATATACATGGCACTACTGCTCGGTGAGTATGCTCAATTGGCTCACAAGAGCTATCGCTTCGCTCAGGAACTAATCAGATGGCGAATTCCATCTCCATAGGAAGCGTTAAATCAGGATTTTTTGGACAGGATTCCTACAGAGTAACGTTATCTCACCAGATTTCAAGTCGCGAACTTAAGTGAATTCGCAGCGTGTTTGTTAAGCGATGGACTGAAAGTGATCTGAGCGAGCACGGCTCCTCGCAATTGATATAGACACTTTGCCCAAGATTCACCTACCAAACACCCATTCTGATCATCTCTCTACACAACCGTTAACACCTCCTGCAACCCCCCCCCAACACCCACCCACCTCCTGCACTTCAAATTAGTGAAAATGATGTGTGCCAGGTCTTCAGGAAGAACAAAAGAAGAAAAGCACCAAGCCCAGATGGTGTGTTACACCAGCCTGTCTGAGAACCTGTGCTGCTAGTAATGGTGCAAATGTACAGACCTGAAGTCAGGACTCACGTGTGTCCAGTGTGGCATGCTTGGAATACAGAAAAGTTTCCATGACAAAAATCAAGCGCGGTGTTACTTCAGTCCGTGCACGGAGGCATAGGCTGCGACCAGCTGATGCGGTCAGCTGTCAAATCGCTCCAATCACTACCATTCTCCTATTAGACTCTGGACATATATTACATGGCACTACTGCTCGGTGAGTATTGCTCAATTGGCTCGCAAGAGCTATCGCTTCGCTCAGGAACTAATCAGACAGCAAATTCCATCTCCATAGGAAGCGTTAAATCAGGATTTCTTGGACAGGATTCCCACAGAGTATCTCACAGAGTATCTCTTTCAAGTCACGAACTTAAGAGAATTCGCCGCGTTGTTGGTCAAGCGATAGACTGAAAGTGATCTGAGCGAGCACGGCTCCTCGCAATTGATATAGACACTTTGCCCGTGATTCATCGACAAAGTTGTACTTCTACGACTGACCCAACACCCATTCTGATCATCTCTCTACACAACCGTTAACACCTCCTGCAATCCCCCCCACACCCACCCACCTCCTGCACTTCAAATTAGTGAAAATGATGTGTGCCAGGTCTTCAGGAAGAACAAAAGAAGAAAAGCACCAGGCCCAGATGGTGTTACACAATCCTGTCAAATAACCTCCTCCTACAAGCTGGCCCCCATCTTTTCACAGATCTTCAACAGATCTCTGGAGTTGTGTGAAGTGCCTTCCTGCTTCAAACGCTCCACCCTCATCCCCATTCCAAAATGAAACCCAAGATAAACAGGACTTAACGACTACAGACCTGTGGCTCTAACGTCTGTCGTCATGAAGTCATTTGTAAAAACTGGTGCTGGCTTACCTGAAGGACATCACTGGACCCTTACTGGACCCCCTGCAGTTTGCTTACCGAGCAAACAGGTCCGTGGATGATGCAGTAAACATTGGACTGCATTATGTTTTGCAACACCTAGACAGACCGGGGACTTATGTGAGGATCCTGTTTGTGGACTTCAGCTCGGCCTTTAACACTATCATCCCAAACCTCCTCCTGCCCAAACTAACTCAGCTCTCCGTGCCCACCTCCGTCTGTCAGTGGATCAACAGCTTCCTGACAGACAGGCAGCAGCTAGTGAGGCTGGGAAAATACACATCCAGCACCCATACAATCAGCACTGGAGCTCCCCAGGGCTGCGTTCTCTCCCCACTGCTCTTCTCCCTGTACCCTAATGATTGCATGTCTAAGGACCCCTCTGTCAAGCTCTTGAAGTTTGCAGACGACACACCACACTCATCGGCCTCATTCAGGACGGTGACGAGTCTGCTTACAGACAGGAGGTTAAAGAGCTGGCTGTATGGTGCACTCTCAACAACCTGGAGCTCAACATGCTCAAAACAGAGGAGATTATCGTGGATTTCAGGAGAAACCCCCCTGCTCTCCCCCCACTCACCATCATGAACAGCACTGTGACTGCAGTGGAGTCATTCAGGTTCCTGGGCACCACTATCTCTCAGGACCTGAAGTGGGGCATTCACAAAAACTCCATTGTGAAAAATGCCCAGCAGAGGTTGTACTTAGCACGTCCTTCGCCAGCTGAGGAAGTTCAACCTGCCACAGGAGCTGCTGAAACAGTTCTACTCTGCCATCACTGAATCCATCCTCTGCACTTCAGTAACTGTCTGGTTCAGCTCAGCTTCTAAATCTGACCTCAGAAGACTACAGAGGGTAGTCCGGACTGCTGAGAGAATCATCGGTATCAAGAACTGTACTTATCCAGAATGAGCAAAAAGGCTGGCAAAATCACTCTAGACCCCTCACATCCAGCACACTCCCTGTTTGAACTGTTGCCATCTGGTCGACGCTACAGAGCACTGAGCACCAGAATGACCAGACACAGGAACAGTTTCTTCCCTCAGGCAATCCATCTAATAAACATTTGATAATAACTGTGGAACACACTACACTATTTATATTTACATACACATACACTTATTTATCTAACACACATACTTAGTGTACCTTAAATTTTTTTTGCACATAATATACCTGTACATACACAACTGCTTATTGTAATATACCTGCCATACAATTGTCAATTTGTCATTTCTTACCTACTTATTTGTATTTTTTTGTATTTTTAGTATTTTCTATTCTTTATTATGTGTTTTTCTGTTCTGTCGCTGTCATTCTGTTGCACTGCGGAGCTTCTGTCACAAAAACAAATTCCTTGTATATGTGAACATACCTGGCAATAAAGCTCATTCTGATTCTGATTCTGATTCTGAACAACTTTACACAAGATCTTCTTTCCAGCTGGAAGAAGCAAGATATTCAAAAAGAATTAAAGCATCCACGAACAACTGGCCATTTCACCTTTATTCATCTCTGGATTCACGAAGCTAAGCAAAGTTTCTTTTATATTTATTGCCTAGTGCTATGTTGGTGAACATGCTTCAGACATTGCTCATTGTCAGGCTAATTGTTCAGTTATGTTTGCAAGGCATGCATTCGTATTACCCCACCGGTAACACTACCAGTTAAATTTACAAACAAGTCTTGTTAATCTGTTGTCAAGGCTGTCGATATGGAACAGGCTGCTGTTTCAGGCTCGTATATTGGTGATACTTTCATTAAACTCATCCGACTTTTTCCAACACACCGTGTTTAAATCAGTGATATGCTGTTGCTCAAGCTAACTAGTGTATCGATAAGGGCTTGATACTTAAATGTACAGATAGTAATTTTCGCTGACTGCGCGCACACCTTCCCAAATGCTCAAGCCTTCGCCGTCTTACAGGGTCGTACAGGTGCTTGAAATCTTTGAAATGCTTGAAATTTATGCAGTGTTTTCAAGGTTTTTCAAAAAAAAATGCTTGGATTTAGATAAAGTGCTTGAAAATGCAGTTGCATTGGGTTCATAATAATTTGCTTTCTTACTGGATAGTTAATCATTGTTTTCATAAAATAAGCAGCTCCACTCGAGTCTGTGCGTGTGGCCTAGCATGCTCTATTAACGCGCGCCCTCTGATGGAGGAGAGCGGGAAAAATCTTGTGGGAGGTTGCTGCTCAATCAGCGATGGCTTCAATATGACAAATTATGATTAAACCGAGAACTAAATATGTGAGTAGCCCCCTGTTGAGTCTGTTTGTTTTGTTTTCCATGGGGGAGTGTGCGCTTTCGAGCATATAAAGGTAAACTAAAATTTCCCTGCTTAGTTAAACTAAATCTTAAGACTGTCGCAATTTAAGTGGAAAGTGAAAATGAATGAAAGTGTTTATTGTGGTATACATTTAAGATCGGTTCACAATGCTTACAAATCTTCATGCAGGGTTTCCCAGCATTAGGGTTAGGTTATTATTGGCATTATAACTAATCTCCTCGGCGTTGAACGCTACAGTTGTGTTCAAATCATGCGCTCACTGGACTGGACTCTCTCAGATATTGTTATCATAAACTGCAGAAACGATGTAAACAAGAATTCATTTGTGGTGTAGACCGCAAGATGTAGTGGAATCATCAGTCATTAATCAGGAATGTTGTTGCTCGTTTTCTGTATGTAAAATCCCGAAATTGAATATCCATCTTGGTCAAGCTACTAAAATTAAAAATTTTATTTAAAATTTAAAGGATGTAAGAATATGATGTGTCATTTCCCCCACCAAAAATATAATCGACATTAATCGCCATTGTCACTTAAATCTAAGGACATCAAATGTAAGGACATTCATACAAGCTTTTTGTATCGGTCCAAATGCGCCGTCTGCTGGCAATTTGCTGATTTCGTTAGAACAATGCAAAACTGCTAATGCGCCTTCAAAAATCCGACAATTTACAAAGTAAGGTGTGTGTGTGTGTCTGTGTCTGCGCATGTGTTTTAAATTAAGATAAGAGTATGTATGTAAACCTGTAATTTACCACAATCGTAAAGTGCTGGAAATCTAAATGTCATTGGAAGTGCTTGAATTTTACTTTGGAAGGTGTAAGAACCCTGGTGTACTATTCTCTGAAACAACAGGGGGCGACGAGGCATCCCATCGGGAATCACCAGTGAGAAGCCATTGGCTGCATCTGAAACTTAGGCAGCTGACTTGCTGCCTCGCTGCTGTATCAGGCAATGACTTGCAGGCAGCGTTTTGCACGAAGGCACTCATGGAACTGATTTAGGACAGGCTCTGAGGCAGAGTAATGGTCTACAACATGATCTACAGAAAATATAGAGTTTTGTTGATAACTAAGTGGATATTTCGTACAAACGTACATTTACACACAAACTGACACCGACCGCAACTTTCAGATGCCATTTTTATTTTTGGCTTAACTGTCACAGAATTAAATGCACAGGATTGTGGGATATCAAAGGCAGCGAGGATACATCTATACTGCCTTCAAAAATCGGCCAGATGAAGGCATCTCAGGAGACAGGATCTGAAGCTAACATGGAATTCGGACGTGCCTTGATGCCTTCCAACCTTGGAATGCATCCTCCAAAGGCAGTATTTTTCAGTTTTCAGATGTAGCCATCGTTTTCCCACACCGCATCTCTCTGCCTAAGACCGCTTCAACTCACGACATGTGGTATGGACCCTGTGCTTTATACCAGCCATTCATTCCGCATATGCGCAGCAACCACCACAGCTTCAACAGTCTCCATACCCTTGCTCAAAGCATGGGTCGATGGTCATCATCAGCGTATCAACGATACATTAGGCCTACAACTCAGGATGTTATGAGTGCAAAAGCTTGAGCAGCTCTTTACGTGGTTCTCCCACTGTAGAGAATACCACTGCTGCACACTGCCAGCCGTCAGTCCCTCGAGAGGAGGAGAAGGAGAAGAAGGAGAATGAGTAGAGGAGAAGGATATGAAGAAGGAGAAGGGGAATGAGAAGGAAAATGAGGAGTAGGGGAAGGAGAAGATGAAGGAGGAGGAGAAGGAGATGGAGAAGGAGAATGAGAAGAAGGGGAATGAGAAGGAAATGAGGAGAAGGGGAAGAAGGAGAAGGAGGAGAAGAAGAAGGGGGGAAAAATAGGGCCTGCTATTTTCTCCTGCCGGAGAGAACACTCTTTGCTGCCATAACTGCAGGGGCCTGCTGTTCTATCCCTCAGCAAGGGACGAACACCCCTCGAGAGGGAAAAAAAACAAAACAAAAAAAAAAAAAAACCAAGGGGCCTGCTGTTTTCTCCTGCTGGAGAGAACACAACACCCTTTGCTGCTATAACTGTAGGGGCCTGCTGTTCTATCCCTTAGCAAGGGACAAGCACCCCTTGAAAAATAAAAAAGGGCCTGCTGTTTTCTCCCGCTGGAGAGAATACCCTTTGCTGCTATAACTCACTACTTTAATTAAAGAGGGGCCGGCTATTCTCTGCCTCCTTTTAGTGGGGAGAATACCCCTCTGCTAGCCAGTAGGCTACTTTAAGGATATCTCAATAACATTGTCTTTTTTGAGCAGGTGCCAAACCAGTGACCCGGCCACTCAGCGGTGGTACAGCAGCCGTGGCGATGGGATGTAATGTCTCTATTCTCTCCTTCAGGGAACGAGGGTTACATACATAACAGAGACGTTCTCTCGACATCACATCAGTGATCAACGAATTGGGTTCCCTACCAAAGCACCATGGATGCTGTCCCTTCCAGTGTCCTGTGCGAGCCTCCTGCACCCCTTTTTGGTCTAGGCCGGGGCTCACAACAAGAAGGCCAGTCAATGTTGTCGTAGCCCTATCCACTCAGTAAGATGGGTAACACTGGGAAAACATACCCGTTCCACTTGGAACAGGAATGTTGTGGAAGCCCCATCCTTCCCGAAGGAAGTTTCGAAACCACTTACACATATGAACAACCGTTTAGGTGCATATGGAAGATTAGAGGTCATTATAACCCTCTCGGAAATGGCAGATGTCTGCCGGGGAAACATGGGCTCTGAGGCTATACCTGAATGGAGTAGTGGGAAGTTTGGGCAGATAGCCAGGCTGGGACTCAGTATTACCTGGTAGTCAGCCGGCCCAAACTCTAGGCATGAATCGTTGCTCGAAAATGCATGCAGGTCCCCTACCCACTTGATGGAAGTCAGTGCAAGCAGGAGCAGAGTCTTAATTGATAGAAACTTCAGGTCAACTGTCTGCAAAGGCTCAAATGGGCATTGCTGTATAGACAGGTCCCAAGAGGGTATAAAGGGGGGCCGTGGAGGATTTAGCCTTTTCGCCCCCCTAAGGAAACTAATGACCAGGTCATGCTTCCCCACCTGTCTTGCCTTCCATGGGGTCGTGGCTGGCAGCAATCGCAGCCACATAGACTTTAAGGGTGGAGGGAGACAGCCTTCACTCCAACCCTTGCTGCAGAAAGCACAGCACGACTCTGTGTGGCTCTGAAACGTCTCCAAATCAGCGGGACCGTCTGGGTCTCCATTCCCTGGAGAGCACAGCTCGTGACAGCTTGTCAGTTACCTGGTTGTGCAAGCCCGGAATTTGAATGGCACGAAGCAACCGAGTTGCAAGTTGTGACATGCGACGGGCGCGTAGACCACCTTGTCAGCTGATGTACACAACGGTCACAGTGTTGTCCGTGCAGACCAGTACATTCTTGCCTTGTAAGTGCCCTTTGAGACGGATCAAGGCAAGGCGTTCTGCCAGCAACTCTAGGCAATTGATGTGCCAGTGCAGTTGGGGGCCAGTCCAAACCACCGTCACTGCAAGCCCTTCAAATGTGCCCCACCAGCCAGTGGTGGAGGCATCCGTGTGAACCAGATCATGGCTGGAGAACCGTTCTAGGGGCATTCTTGCCCAGAGAAATGAAAGATCTGGCCATGGGGTGAAGTTTTGGCGGAAGGCCGGTGTGACTTGGACCCGGTGAGCGTCATGTTGCCACAGCCACCTCGGGACTCTGCCATGGAGCCAGTGTTGAAGCGGTCTCATATGAAGCAGCCCCAGTGGCACAACTGCTGCTGTAGCTGCCGTATGCCCCAGCAGCCTCTGAAACTGTTTCAGAGGGACCGCCATCCTGCTCTTGAACATATTCAGGCAGTTCAACACTGAGCACGTTCCTGCGTAAGGCATGCTGTCTGTTCGACCAAATCCAACTCCATACCGAGAAAAGAGATCCTCTGCATCGGGGAGAGTTTGCTCTTTTCCCAGTTGACCTGAAGGCTCATCTGGCTGAGGTGCGAGAGCACAAAGTCCCTGCGCTTGCACAACTGATTCTGAGACTGAGCTAGTATGAGCCAGTCACCGATGTAGTTGAGAACGCGAATGCCCTGTTCTCTCAGGGAAACAAGGGTCACCTCCGCAACTTCCCTGAAGACACGGGATGACAGAGACAGCCCGAAGGGCAAGACCTTGTACTGATATGCTCAACCCTCGAATGCAAACCGCTGGAATGGCCTGTGTCGTGGAAGGATCGAAACATGAAAGTACGTGTCCTTCAGCTCGATCGCTGCAAACCAATCTCGGGGACGGATGCACCCAGAGATGCGCTTCTGTGTGAGCATCTTGAACGGAAGCTTGTGAAGGGCCAGGTTCAAGACAAGCAGATCCAAGATTTGTCTTAACCCACCGCAGTTTTTGGGTACAATGAAGTACGGGCTGTAAAACCCCGTCTTCAGATCTTCTGGAGGGACCGGCTCTATCGCATCCTTCGCCAGTAGCACTGCAATCTCTGCACGCAAGACAGAGTCATCTGCCGCCTGTACTGAAGTCAATTGGAAGCCCCTGAACTTGAGAGGACGCCAGGTGAACTGAATCGCATAGCCAAGTCTAATGGTCTGAAGGAGCCAACGAGACGGACTGGGGCTCCCAGATACCATACAAGTGGCACCAACGGAACCACTGACGTACCCGCGTTGGGGCACACAGGGACCCGGGCTGGGCATCTCGTTGCCGGTCTGAAGTGGAGTCAGTGTGAATGCAACACTTATCTGCGTTTGGGCAGAGGGTGCATGAGTAGTACGTTTGATCACACTCTCGAACCGCCCACAGCTGCTCACTGGCGAGAGAGGAGGGTGAGTGTGATCTGAGACTGGCCAGTCCACAACTCCCCGTCCCCTCTGAGGACCCAGAGAAAGAAGAAACTATTCTTTTGTCGAGGTTTTGGGTACCACTGACCGTGAAGTCAGCGTTGGGGAAAAAATAAACAAAAGATCCTCCGTCCGGCCCTCCTACCTCTGGGTCACCTCTCCCATCACCATCTCCCGAAGAGCAGCTCCCTCCATCTCTGGGTCACCTGTCTCAGGGCCTCTTGCTCATGTGCTTGCCACCAGGTTTGGCGGGGTCCTTGGCGGATTGTCCTATAGGGCGAAGTTCTCCACTGTGTTGCCAAAGAGGCCGGTCTGGGACATGGAAGCATTTAAAAAACGAGTCTTGTCGGCCTCTCTCATGTCGTCCAGACACAGCCAGAGATGGCGTTTCTGAACCACCATATGGGACATTGTGAAAGTCGTGACATTTGTCAAGTATGGTAACCCATACTCGAAATTGGTGCTCTGCATTTAACCCATCCAAGTGCACACACACAGGAGTGAGAAGTGAACACACCATGAACAAACACCCGGAGCAGTGGGCAGCTACAGTATATCCAGCGCCCGAGGAGCAACTGGGGGTTCAGTGCCTTGCTCAAGGGCACTTCAGCCATGGGTATTGAGGGTGGAAGAGAGCACTGTTCATTCACTCCCTCCACCTACAACTCCTGCCAGCACCGAGACTCAAACCTGCGACCTTCGGGTTACAAGTCCAAGTCTCTAACTATTAGGCCACAGCTGCCCCCACATTGCACGTCCCAGAGAACTTCGTTGCTTATAGCGCAAGGTCAGTAGCGGTGTGGAGCTCTTTAAGAACTTCCGGGTCGTGCCCACCCTTGTGCAGGTCCTTAAGAACCTGTAACAACACCATGGGGTGTTGGGCAGAGGCAGCTTCTCCGCAGGCCGCATAAGCACTGGAGGGGAGCGACAGCTTACTCCACCAGGTGGCAGTGGTATTTGGACACAATTGCATCGCAACTGACTGCTCCACCGGAGGGACTTCCGTATACCTCCGTGCTGCCCCACCATCGAGGGTGGTGAGGGAGGATGAGTCACCGGGGAGGTTTCTGGCAGTGAAATGTGCCATCCACGACCCAGTGAGCTCATCATGCACTTCTGGGAAGAAAGGCACTAGGGTGGGGCCCTGAGAACCAGCGCAAGCCACCCCAAGAAACCAATCATCCAGTCTCGAGGGCTCGGGATGCGGTGTAGGGGTTCCACTCGGTGGGGAAGTAGCCGGTGGAAGGAGGAGCCCTCTGAGGTTGGTGAGACCAGTCCAGCTACTGCCAGAAGTTTTTTTGGTTTTTGCAACATATGCACTGCAAAAAAAAATATGTTTTTCCTCAGTATTTCTGTCTTGTTTTCTGTCACGTGCTGTTTCTTAAATTTTTAAATGTTAAAATATTAAAATTACTGTACATGTAGAGCCCTTTGAAGCTGCATTGGAAATTTTTATTCTGGAAATGAACTAATGAAATAATCCTTTAAATCAAGATATATTATATTATATATTTATATCCTTTCATAATATAGAATGCACTTTAACAGTCCTGATTAAGTTACTCAGATCCAGTACTATGTGATTTCAGGCACAGTTTGGTGTGTGTCTGATATTATTACTGATCATCTACTCACAAACGGGAAGTTTTTCATCAGGTTTTTCTCAATTATTGCGCCTCATGCTGCATGCAGACGGGAAACGACAGGAGAAATGAGTATGTGTGTGTGTAAGGGAGGTTTCCACTGCAGCTGTGATGAATGAGGCTCTGTGTGCAGCATACCAATAAACACTAGTGTGTGTGTGTGTGAGTGTGAGTGTGTGTGTGTGTGTGTGTGTGTGTGTGGATGTAGGACTTCCATGAAGCACTTTAATATGTCTATAAATCCTGCACTGATGTGTCGTGATGAATCGTCAGCATGCTTTAAAGAGACAGCAGTGTGTGTATCAGTGTTCATTTGCATGAGTCTTGGTGTGTGTTGTGTGTTTGTAAAGTGATTGGTGGCCTGTGCGGTGAAGTCGCCATGTTAGTTTTGATTGGCAAAGATGGCAGCGCTGCTTTAACACACACACACACACACACACACACACACACACACTCGTTCTGCCAGCAGCGGTGGACTTGAATTCCTGCCCAACTCAAACACATATCAAATAAACATCTCAGAGTAAATATATTAAAAGTGTTCCATTAAATATGAGTGTGATATACAGCACTTATTAAGAGCTTAATGAACAGAGTTACATTCACACACACTGTGTTCATTATCGTAAAATCTACCGAGATCTCAGGAGGCCCGTTTCAGGCCTGTTTAATGATGGGGTCAGTAACGAGCGCTTTACAGCCTGTAGCACCAGTGAACGGTCAACACCACAGTATTGAGAGAGTCACATGAGTAATGTCTCACTATTTCTAAGCTTCTCCTTGCATGTCACTTTCTAGTTTCATTTGCTCGTCACTAAAGCGCCCAAGATCATGTGATCATTCACTGCAGCATTTAATCACAATATTGTGCTGACAATAACTTAAACCAAACTGATGCTAGAAGTTCATGGTGAGTTGTTTATCAACCAACAACCGATTGTGATTTTTGTAAAGAAACTTTTACACTGGGCTTCATTTCTGAAATATAAACAGAATTAACATTAATTGAACAGCCAAAACAGCTGATAAAAACATCACAATAATCCACAAGTAATCCACAGCACTGCAGTCCATCAGTTAACATCTGGAGAAGACAAAAGATGAAACACATCCAGCATTAAGACGTTTTTAACTCAAATACATAGAGTCCATAATCCACAATAACACTTCCTCCAGTGAATTTTTTTTAGTGTTCATTTTTGGGTAAACTAAACCATTCTGATGTAAATTTTCGGATTCATAAAAATGTATACATTGTAAAACTTACTCTTTTGTGCAAACTGATGGTAAAAACATTTTTTTTTACCAAGGTAATATATACAAAAAATTGAATGTTGCAACAGCAATTGAATGTTGTTAACTAATTAAATGTGACAATAATTTCAATAACAAAAAGTAAAAAGCAGTAAAAAAATATATATATATTTTTTGGGGGTCACCCAGCCCACAGCTCTACAAATATCTGCCAGTGAGGCACCACGAGCCAGTGCCCAGGAGGATGCAACACTTCTAGTAGAGTGAGCTCATTACCTGAACGGGCAGGGCACACCCTGTGCCTGATAAGCCAGTGCGATGGCATCCACTATCCAGTGGGCCATCCTCTGTTATTGGAAATGATTAAAATATACATAACCAATTTAAAACAATCAAAACACCACTAAAACACTTCAATAAAACAACAATCAAAAAATAATAAAAAATAAACAGAAATGATTAAAAAATACATAATTAACTACCAAATCTGAGGTTTATGAAGTGTTTGTGAATCTGGAGGAGAGATCTTTTCAGGAAGGTCCATTTTACACGCAAATTACTCCCAGTTTACTCATATACTTCTTTATGTACTTGTAAAATAAACCAAACACAAAACAAACCCCATAATCAGAAACATCAAAATAACTAAACATTAAAAATGCCGAACAAATGTCAGAAGCAGAAATGTCAAAATTTCTAACTATTTCAGATATTTCAGATTGTGACGTTTCCAGAGCAGGAAAAGCAGTTCTGAAAACAGGTTACGTCTGTAGATATGCTGTAAAATATAAACAGTGTCAAACATGAGAAACCAGATTGATTCAAGTGTCTAATAGCCCATAACTGGACACTGATGTAGATCAGAACAGTGAGGTCAGGTCTGATCATCACTGTCTATAGATCAGAACATCAGACTGAAGACGTCAGGTTCCCAGTGAACTCAGATGAAGTGTGTGAATAACTCACTGTTCCTCGTGATGGGACGAACATCCAGAGATGATCTGAGCAGACACCAGTAGAGCAGCACTAGTAGTAAAGTGTCTCTAGGGTTAATTACTGTAACCCCTTTGCTAAACTTACAAATAATTAAATACATGTAAATGAACAGCACTAATCACACATCCAAACCCTTCACATCCAGAACCATTCACAACTAGGATAGATAGATAGATAGATAGATAACATCACTGTACGCAGAGAGACTGACAGATGGATTCACATTCTACTCACTTCCACAGCAGACTGATGTGTGTGTGTTTCTCTTCATTTGTCACACCATGGTGGTCTTGGCAACCTGCAGTGTGACCTTTGACCTTGTCAGTGTGTGTGGAGCTCTGCCACTGAGAGCTAAATAAGCCGTACTGCCGCTATCAGCCTCATAGAGAGACGCGCACATATGGTAAAAGAATCACAGCGAGATGAGTGTGTGTGTGTGTGTGTGTGTGTGTGTGTGTGTGTGTGTGTGTGTGTGTGTGTGTGTGTGTGTGTGTGTGTGTCACAGAGAGAGAGTTCTGCCTCCATCTGGGAACTCACACACACAGACAGAGAACGTCTTATTCTGACGAAACATAATATATTAAAAAAATATATGAATATTATATATATATATATATATATATATATATATATATAACATTTCAAATTTTTTTTTTTCAACATTTCAAATATATATATATATATATATATATATGTATATATAATATTGGCTATACTGGCTTTAATTTATAATTAACTAATTTTAATAACCACTGACAATAATGACTTAAAAGCAAACTCAGATGAGCCCTGAACACACAGTCAGAGAATATAAACATCTTATTCAAACACTGCAGGATAAAATAGAATAAATAATAATAATAATAATAATAAAGTATAAAACAAAATTAAATTATATATCACTAAAATTTACACAATGCATCATTGTTGCATTGGCTGTACAAGATTTAATTTATTACTTATGAATTTTTTTTTTTTTTTAAATAATGGGAATTATAAAGTAGTTCAAGAGTAAAACCTCTAGTTTGTATACAGTAAGGAGATTGTGCTTAACTGACATGAAAATAATGTCACTTAATGCACAAGTCTTAATGCTTTCTTTAAGCAAAGTATAATAAAGAGAGATAGAGTGTGTTATGAGGCTCATATGAGCATTTCTGTGGAGGTTAATGAGCGTCTGTGATCTTCAGCTCTCAGTGTGAGTGTATTTATACCTTCTTTAGGTCCTGATTTATTCTGTTTGTTCACTGTGTAAGTCTCTGCGGCGGCTCTGAGGGCTTTTGATGCATCAGTGAGTGAGTGTGTGTGTGTGTGTGTGTGTGTGTGTGGTTTGAGGAGCAGGCCAGTAGAGTGAGATGGAAAGTTGAGAGCGAGCGACACACACACACACTCTCTCTCTCTCTCTGGCGGTGGGCTCCTCACAGTTATTCCAGCTTATTTGTTCAAGTGCTGAGGAAATATTAAATATCACACACTCACTAGAGACGGCCAGTAATTATCCACAGATGGAGAGCAGGAGGGCAGCGTGTGAGAGAGAGAGAGAGGTGAGAACAGATAGACAGACGCTCACGTTACAAACAAGCTTCAGCTTCACCAGAATAACAGCTATGAGGATGATGAAGATGATGAAGAACACAGTCACTCGGACAGAATCACACCGAGAGCCACACCATAAACTAAGCGGTTGTGTAATAAAAGAGGATGCGCAAATAAAATCACAATTAAAACAAAGGTTATAAACAAACACTATAACTGTATAAGATACTAAAAACTCAAAGCGCCAAGTATCTCCGTATAACATCTGATGTTTATCAAGTTTAAGTGCGATTCTTGATTAATTAAACACAATCATGCACTAGCTCTGACTCCCTCTAGTGGTGGACACCTTAAATACACATTTTCACACTTTGACTAATTGGACTTTTCACATTTCTGAGGTTTTTAGAAGTGATCATCATAGAGTGGTGAATGAAAAATACAAGTCATCATTTTTGTGTTCCCATTTGCTGCAGTATCAAAGCAAGGTAATAAAACACAAGATATACTGTATAAATCTACATTAAATGTTTAAAAATGAAAATATAAAAATCTTCTGAATTTAGATATTAATAATTGTGGAAACACAGCCATCAGCATGTGCCGTGTGAATAAAATGAATGACTCATCTATTCTATTCAACAAATTAAATTATTATTAAAAACAAGAGTTAAAAACAGAGGCTAATAAACACAATGAATAATATAATGAAAACAAAAAAAGATATGCACATTTTCTAGAAAACTGCTGAAATGATTGTACTCTGGTAAAAGCCACACCCACTCTGCTGAAACAGCGAATCACATTTCGTTTCCCCTGGTCTTTATTTGCATATAAAGCCTTGCAGTAATCCAAGAGAAACTAAAACACTGTCCTGTCTCATATCTGGAATATCATTCAGTTCCTCCAGGATTGTGTGTTCCTAGAACGGCAAGAACGACTGCAAATTCAACCAATCAGCAGCTTGCATTTTTTGTCTTCTTTCTATAATTTTTTCCACTAAAAGTGTTAACTTAATGGAGATAAAGCAATATTAGCCAATCAAAGTTTATTAATCTCAGCCCAAACAAACTGATCAAAATGTCCAACTGTGCAAATTCCTGATGAGACTGTTTATTATATGAAGTAATTTATCATAGAATCCATTTTCACATCTCTGTAAATATAAAAGAATCTAGACACACACACACACACAAACACACACACACACACAATCATACACTCTGTGTCCCTCGTGTGTGATCACACATATTACCCACTTAAAGGAAACCAGATCACACTGCAAACACACACACACACGCACACACACACACACTGCACATAATGTGTCACAGGTGAAGCTGACCGTCTGCCTTCATCAACATTATGATCCTGCAGTAACATCAGTGTTTCAGACATAATTTACGGTGAGTTTTATGTCTTTCTTTGTGTGTGAATGAGATGTTGTGTGGCAGTTCAGACGATTAAACTGATGCAGGAAATACAAGACCAATCACAATCCAGTATGCAAATATCACGATGATGTCATCAGGGTCTTAAGCTTTAAATGGAGATTCAAATTCTATCTTAATGTGAAGTTAATAGCAGATCTAGATCGGTGGTTCTCAATTAGGGGTCCACAGCAATTATTGAACTATTTATAAAATAACAAAAAATCAATATGAGCAAATAAGATGAGAAAATATCTTTTTCTTCAATAACTATTGTTTTTAAGAAAATACAGAATCAGGTGAATTGTGGTTAAATATTATTAAAAATATAGTTACAGTAAATACAAATGTATAGTTAAAAACAATTACAAATATATTAACCGATTTGACTGAAAAAAGTTCAGCTGAATGAATTACAAAAATATAACTATAGAGAAGTAAAAGAAGAGTAATATGCCCTGAATGATGATGAAATCAGAGCTTCAAATGTGTTTGATAGGAACATGATTGTTAACTCTAATCTGAGTGTAGTTCAGATGTGAGACGAGAGTGTGTTTTGCAGCATATAAACACGTCAAGCGTCAGCCGCGTGTCTTTAGCGTGTGGCTCCACACTTTCACTTGTTTTGTGCGTCGGGTCTGGTTTTATTGAGCCGTGTGTGTGCTGCTTTGATAGCTGGAGAGTATCAGCGCTGTTAAACACTCCTCCTGCTGAGCTGCTGACACCACACGCAGCAAAGCATGCTGGGTGGCCCTGACACAGCCAAGGTCACGACCCCACAGCATACTTCACACCCCGTCTCATCCCAACACACACACACACACACACGCCTCGCTCAGTCTCAGTCCATCTCTCTCTGCTGATCCAGGGTCCAGTTCCTCTGCAAGGGTTTGTTAAACACCGATATTAAATAATCAGTGAATGTAGACCTACACATGAACCCAGCACTCCTGCTGACACACACACACAGACACACACACACTCACACACACACACACACACACTCACTCACACACACACACTCTCTTCACTACTCACACACATGTCCACACACACACACACACACACACACACACACACACTCTCTCTCTCTCTCTCTCTTCAATAATTCTCAACCAATCACACACACACACACACACACACACACACACACACACACACACACTCCCTCTCTCTTACACACACACACACACACACCCACCCACACACACATATATACACACAACACAACTCTCTCTCACTCGCACACACACACACACACACACACACACACACACACACTCACTCACTCTCACATTCACTCTCTCTCTCTCTCACACAAACACACACTCTCTCTCTCTCTCTCTCTCTCACACATACACACTCTCTCACACACACACACACACGCACACACACTCTCACACACACAGCTGGGTAGTAACTGATTACATGTAGTGGATAACATAATCAGTTTCCAAAAATTAAGTACTTGTAACTGGATTAAATGTACTTTTCAAAATACTCATAATCAGACTACAGTTACTTTTTTATTGATTTTTTAAATTTTTATTTACAAAAATCATTTAATTTTCAAGAAGTGTTTCCACATTGCATCAGTTTCTGATGAACACATACATTTTTATTTTAATTATCACTCAGTAGGTTATTTAACCCTTTATAAATATCTGTTTGGAAGGCTTTCACACACACAAACTCATGTTATTTCTCATTTGCAGGTAATGCAGACATTCCCAAACTTTTCTGTCATCTGATCCTCTTTCACCTTCTATATTTACTTAAATTACCCCCGAGATTTTAAAATAAATACTTTAATAATTATTACATTGGCATGTTCACAGTTCTGTGATGCTGGTCAGTGGTCACATGACACACAGGTTAATTCACTTTGTGTTGTTAATAACGACAACTGGAATATATTTTTTCTTATTCTTTGTAATTTTATATCAATATGGTACAAGAGTATCCTGTTTAAATCAATGTAATAAACCATTTAGATCAAACGTCATCTAAAAGTAAACCAAAAGTAGTATTATTTTACCTAAAATGGGCAATGTAATAAATTGTTACTTACTACAATTAAATTCATATAATCTTCCCAGCTCTGCATATACATAATTCTATTTATACTTTTATTTAAACATCCTCCCTGTTTTTTATTGTTATTTCGTTGAATAACTGATTTCTTCTGTACTGGAAGCCTCACCAAGACATGTTCCTAAAGACTGCTGATTAACCTTTTCACTGCCTCAACACTCACATTACTGACATTACTACAGAGCCGTTTCTCACAGTGCTGTCCATCATCTGCACTGGACGGATCATTAGAGACGCCTCAACTCTGAACGGCTCGTACAGAAACACACTTCAGCTTCAGAAACACGAGTGTCTGTGTCTGTGTGTGTGTGTGTGTGTGTGTGTGTGTGTGTGTGTGTGTGTGTGTGTGTGTGTGTGTGTGTGCCAGCTCGACTCTTAAAGATGTATTTAACAGAGCGCCTGCAGTCGCCCGCTGCCTGAATGAGCTCTTTATTAGTCAAAATAGATTATTTTAAATAAATTACAGAGCACTTTGGTAGAGTAAACAGGCCGAGAGCGAGAGTTTGTGTGGAACAGACGAAACTCGCTCCTAGACTCCACAGCGTTTGAGACCGAGATGAGAAACACAGGACCTGGATCTGCTCACAGGAATCAAGACAGCAGTGAGATTCAGCGGAGAGCAAACTGAGTCTCCTGCTTCTCAGAGGTTTCTCCTCAGTGAGTGATCTCAAAAACATCTCAAACTGTTCTCGGACGCGTCAAAGTCTGCTATCAAAAGTCTGAGATTTCAATAAGAACTCAAACATTCCTCATCAAACGATCTGAGCTGCTCACATTCGTTTTATATCTATACTCTAGCTGGATGACAAGCAATAGAGTAAACTGAGAAAACATGACTTTAACACATCCTTCCCCTTTCATATTCATAATCACTTACATGAGTATAAGTGTAAATATATATATATAAACTCTTTGTTTTTGTATCATTGAGATACTACTATAGATTTATATATATAGATATATATATATATTCTCCATTTTCACTTAAATTTTAAAGTTTTAAGTGTCTTTCAAACAAAGATTTTTTTATTATTATATATACATGCACATGAATAGAATAGAACAGAATAGAATAGAATAGAATAGAATAGAGTGCAGTGCAGTGAGTCGCAGTGAAGGGTAGATGTGATGCAGGGCTCGTCTCCTGCCGTTCGTTTGGGTATTTTTATTTTTAAACATGTGGTCAACATTCCACTGCTTCCATTTCCCGGAACCTTTATTAGAGCTGGACTCACATTGGCTCAGGAGCACTGTGTGTGTGTGTGTGTGTGTGTGTGTGTGTGTGTGTTTATGAGTAATAATACACACCATATGACGTTTGACTGCACTTTCTGCATTAAAGCAGCAGCGGCGGCGCACAACGACTGTGATCGCGTGTGTCTATCAGCCGCTTCTGCTCTGGATTGTGTTTGGTAGAAGGGTTAATTCAGACACTATTAGTGCCGCTGAATGGATCAGTGTGTGTGTGTGTGTGTGTGTGTGACAGAGTACTCTCAGTTCTCATGCTGGCAAATGAAATGAACTGTAATGATCGTCAGGACACACACACACACACACAGGGAACGGCTTTCACTAATGTGCTGAACTCTGATGAGAACATTCAACACATCAAAGTCTTATTAACACACTACATCAATGATTTTCTCAACTAGTCTTGTTTTTAGTAATATATCTGAATGAAGAATGTTTAGATTTTTTTGTTTGTTTGTTTTAAGTTAAAACTTTATTTTGATCATTTTTGTTGATGATGAAATTTTATGAAATCATTAAGTTGATTTAAAAGGATCAGTTCTGATTCTCCATCTCATTCTAACGTTTCTCCGGGAAACCCTCGCAGGGTGTCGATGACATCATCGTGCAGACGAAGCCCCGCCCACCGTGTAACGTGTTTGCTTTTGTTTGACGCTTCTGTGATAAAATACAGGTTTGTCTGAGAGAAACAAACACGTTTGAAAAGAAACAAAGACGCACACTGACTCAGAGAGAGTTTCTGTGTGTGTGTACCTCAGGGGCCCCGCTGAAACACACACACACACACACACAGAGGGGTCTGTTTGACTGCAGTGTCACACTGATGTTTATTTGTGGAAAGTTTTCTGACACTTACTTACACCATTAAAGTCCTACTGCAAGAGTCTGTCAGACACCCAAAGAAAACACACACTCTCTTACACACACACACACAATAGGCAAATAAGACATTTTCACAAAAAAAAATAAATAAATAATAATAATAATCACATAGCAATGCCATAGCAACTGTCCATAACACCCTAGCAACCACACAGCAGTCCATCTGTCTGAGAAACTGCATGGTTCTTCAAACTTTAAAACTACTTTGAACTTAAAACCACTTCAGACTTTTTCAGAAACACTTCAGACTTCAGACTAGAGGTGTGCAATATTTACAAAAAAATAATATCTCGATATTTTCTGGGCTTTTATCAATAATGATAATTAGATGATATTTTGCTGAGTGTGTTATTGTGCTGGTATCTTAAGGACCGCCGTGGACAGATGACTCCTAAAGTTTTTAATATTCTTCATATTCATATTCTTCACACTGATAGAAATTAATTTTCCAATAAGTTTAGACTGATTTTTACATTTTATGGGCATTTTTACCTTTATAAAGCCTTGTTTTTAAAAAGTGTCCATCATCTTTTGAGTCAAATTCTTACATTAAATCAGTGAATTAAAATAATAAGACATTTGGGCTGTTACCAAACAAATGAAATCAACACAGAAGCTGCATCTGAAGTGACATTTACATGTGTTTACACACTGTTTCATGCAAGACATGAATGCATTTAACCTGCAATTGCAAACGCATAAATAATGTTTTGCTATATTAAAAATAAAACGTTGAATACTGATATTTGAAATGATTTACAACATGAAAAAAAATAAACAATCAAAATGTGAAATTAAAACCACCAGCATGAAGAAGCAAGTCACTGTTAATAAGCGAGTCATTGTGATTGAACCGAATCATTTAAACAGTTGATTCATTCAGGAAGGAAACACTGTCATGTTGCTCAGAGACACAGAACAGTGCTGTGGCTGTGTTTGGAACGATTTTTGTTGACAAAATAGTGAGAGAAAAAAAAGAAATATGGTGTCTAAACCATAAGATTCTTAATTAACTCTTGTTTATTGAACTGTTATATTAAAAAAAAAAAATGGCACTTATAATCATGGTAATTTTTGAAAAATGTCACTCTTCATGTGAAATTGGTTAACTATATAAAGTGGTATAAATATATACATTTTCTGCCCCCATATCCTGAATTTGTGATCACTCTAAATGTTTTTAATAGACTGAATCCTGCAGTGAAAGAACGCACTGTAAATGTGCACGCGCACTATCTAGACGTCGTCACGTGATGTGTGCGTGCACTCTCTGTAGGTGTTTTGAATGGTTTTTGCAAAATACTTGATAATGTCAAATCGCACACCGTTAAAACAACATTTACGATATTATCGCAGACCCCTACTTCAGGCTTCACTGCTTCTCACTCCTCCTCTTTCTCAAGCCAGCATCAGGTTTATTCAGATTTTTCTTCTAGTTCTGTGATTCTGCTCGAGTATCTTCATCCGCTGCGCAGATGCTCAGACACCTGAACACTCGCCAGAAAATCCTGCTATTAACCCCTTCAACCCTCAAACTGTCAAAGATACACACAGCAGCGGCCTTGTGCACATGACACGTGTGTGTGAGTCTCTGTATGTATGTGTGTGTGTGTGTGTGTGTGTGTGAGAGAGAGTGAGTGTGTGTGAGAGTGAGTGTGTGTGTGTGTGTGTGTTTTTAGTGTGTGTGTGTGTGTGTGTGTGAGAGAGAGTGAGTGTGTGTGAGAGTGAGTGTGTGTGTGTGTGTGTGTGTGTGAGAGAGTGAGTGTGTGTGAGAGTGAGTGTGTGTGTGTGTGTCTGTGTCTGTGTGTGTGTGTGTCTGTAGAGAGTGAGTGTGTGAGAGAGTGAGTGTGTGTGTGTGTGTGGGAGAGAGTGAGTGTGTGAGATTGAGTGTGTGTGTGTGTGTGGTGAGAGAGTGAGTGTGTGAGAGAGTGAGCGTATGTGTGTGTGTGTGTGTGTGTGTGTGAGTGTGTGTGTGAGAGAGAGAGTGAGTGTGTGTGAGAGTGAGTGTGTGTGAGAGTGAGTGTGTGTGAGAGTGAGAGAGCACCAGGTGTTTTTTAAGAATCTGTGTGTTTACATCCAGCTCATTAATGTGATCATGTTTAACAAGCCGCTGCCGAACCCTGAACAAAGAGAGGTCATGACCTCTGACCTCCACAGCTAATAGAGCGTCCGTCATCTCTTCAGTTCTACACTGTTGTCATGTTCACTAACCACAGGTCCATCAGTTCGGGGTTATGGTAGACTAGCAAAACTATTTTGTGCTCACATAGAGTTAAAATCATTTTAAAACATGACCTCGATTATAAAGCAGGGTCATAAACTGGCAGAGAGTAACGGACAGAAGTTTCTTTTAAATATATTGTGAATCAAATTAATAATCAAATGATTCTGATTGTGTTAAACTGCAGAACACGAGATCCTCCGGCACTGGTGTGTGTTTACAGCAGCGCATCAGCAGACAAACACACACTCACTCTCAAACACACACACACACACACTCTCTCTCTCTCACACACACACTCTCAAACACAGACACACACAGACACTCTCTCTCGCTCTCTCTCTCTCGCTCTCTCTCTTTCACACACACAAACACATTTACTATTATAGTAAGCCATACTTAACTTTTATTATTTTTCTATACTATATTGTACTATTCTATCCTATAACTAAATACAAATACTACAACACTAAACCTAACAGAAAACATTCTCTATTTTAAGAAAAAAAATATTTTTTACTTTATTTATATTGTATATTATTTTCTATGGTCCGTCTATCTATGTAGATTATCACTGGAAAAACCACACTAGCTCAAAAACAACTTTGAAACATGCAGTTAAATGAAAAGTTATTCACTCTTCAACACGTGTGTGTGTGTGTGTGTGTGTGTGTGTGTGTGTGAGAGACTGCGTGATGGTGACCCGTCACCCTGAGGTCATGACACCTGTTATATTATCAGACAGATACACGGTTACTCACAGACACTAATTCTGCATAATTAATGTTTAACTACTTCCTGTTTAGAAGAACTCAAAGAGCAGCTGTCACACACACACTCTCTCTATCTCTCTCTCACACACACACACACACACATAAAAGCATGGAAAGTTGTTCCCAAACATCCAAACTGAGGATCACGTTTGATTCAGTGTGACTTTAAACCTGACGAGATCTGAGAGTCATTATGAGTGTGAACGACAGAGAGATAATATGAATCAACAGAAGAGTGTGACGGCAGCATTACACACACACTAAACAAACACTGTGTGTGTGTGTGTGTGTGTGTGAGAACACCTGGCTACAGGTGAGAGCTGTCTGCCGCACTTAACACAACACATACCTCTGCCATGTCAACCTACCACCACTGACCTGACACTAACAGATAATGAGACAGTACAACCGCACAAACTCTGACAGTGTGTGTTTACAGTTTGTGAGTGTGTGTGTGTGTGTGTTACAGGTGTTCAAGCAGCCTCTCAAGTTCAAAGTCATCAAGTGCTCGGAAACATTTAGGGGCCGCAGGAACTGTCAATCAAACGATCTGAAAGACTCGCTTCTGTGTTTCTGAGACAGACGTGAGGTGCGCTTCAGGACGACCATCATCATCATCATCGCTGGAGATCCATACAATCATGAGTTTCTGTCCGTCCTCACAGAAACCTTCGACTGTAGTTTGTATTTTATTCATGTTCCACCAATTAAACCTGATGAGGAGAGACAAGGAGTAACATGGGCTGTTTTGGCTCATTGAAGACAACCCCACAAGCTGCTGCATTCTGGATCAGTTGCCAGAGGCTTGATGGTACATGGGAAGGCCCACACCAGGAGAGCATTGCAATAGTCAGTGTTTAGAACAAGGCTTGGGCAAAGTTGGGTGGAACCTCGATTATAAAGCAGGGTCAATAACTGGCAGCAACCCGAGTAAAAAGGACAGAAGTTTCTTTTACATATATTGTGACAATCAAATAATACTAAAAAGATTCTGGATTGTGTTTAAACTGCAGCAACACGAGATCCTCCGGCACTGGTGTGTGTTTACAGCATCGCATCAAATCCGCAGACAAACCACACCACTCACTCTTCAAACACACACACAACACGTCCTCTGCTCTTCTCGCACACACACTCTCAAACACAGGACCCCAACAGAAACTCTCTCTCGCTCTCTCTCTGGTGCTCTTTCCTATCTCTCTCTATTCTCTCTTCACACACACACCCACACATTTTACTCATTATAGTATTAGCCATACTTAACTTTTTTATTATTTTTCTATACTATATTGTACTATTCTATCCTATAAATAACTACAAATACTACCCACTAAACCTAACAGAAAACATTCTCTATTTTAAGAAAAAAAAATATTTTTTACTTTATTTATATTGGATATTATTTGTCTATGGTCCGTCTAATCTATGTAGATTATCACTGGAAAAAACCACACTAGCTCAAAAAACAACTTTGAAACATGCAGTTAAATGAAAACAACCAAAGTTATTCACTCTTCAAACAATGTGTGTGTGTGTGTGTGTGTGTGTTGGTGAGGAGACTGCGTGATGGTGACCCGTCACCCTGAGGTCATGACACCTGTTATATTATCAGACAGATACATGGTTACTCACAGACACTAATTCTTGCATAATTAATGTTTAACTACTACTACCTGTTTAGAAGAACTCAAAGAGCAGCTGTCACACACACACTCTCCTCTCTCTCTCTCACACACCCACACACACACACACCCACACATAAAAGCATGGAAAAAAGTTGTTCCCAAACATCCAAACTGAGGATCACGTTTGATTCAGTGTGACTTTAAACCTGACGAGATCTGAGAGTCATTATGAGTGTGAACGACAGAGAGAATAATATGAATCAACAGAAAGAGTGTGACGGCAGCCATTACACACACACTAAACAAACACTGTGGTTGTGTGTGTGTGTGTGTGTGAGAACACCTGGCTACAGGTGAGAGCTGTCTGCCGCACTTAACACAACACATACCTCTGCCATGTCGACCTCTGACCTGACCCTGACAGATGAGGAGAGAGTGTGACGGGACAATCGCTGACAGTGTGTGTGTGTGTGTGTGTTACAGGTGTTCAAGCAGCCTCTCAAGTTCAAAGTCATCAAGTGCTCGGAAACATTTAGGGGCCGCAGGAACTGTCAATCAAACGCTCTGAAAGACTCGCTTCTGTGTTTCTGAGACAGACGTGAGGTGCGCTTTCAGGACGACATCATCATCGCTGGAGATCATACAATCATGAGTTCTGTCTGTCCTCACAGAAACCTTCGACTGTAGTTTGTATTTTAATTCATGTTCCTGTTCTTACTGTGAATGATTCAACGGTTACATTATTTTGAAGAAATAAATGTTTGTCTTAAAATCTGAAATGACTTTCAAATCCTCGTGTGACTGACGTTAAAGGGACAGAGAGAAAATCCTGTCATCATTTACTCGTTCCAAACCTGTATATCTTCTGAGGAACATAAAAGAAGATATTTTGTAGAATGTCTCAGTGGTATTTTGTTCATATCATGAAAGTCAGTGGGGTCCAATGTTGTTTTGTTCTTCAGAATTTTATCTTTTTTGGTCCACTTTATAAAAAAAAGTAAATTTCTGACAAAGATCTAACATATTTCTGAAAACATCACTAGAGCGATCATTTGAGAGAGCCAGAAGAGACAAACTGTTCAGTGAGGCCCATGACACATGCATGCATCTCGTCCCATCACAGCCGTCAGCAGACTCACACACATCAGAGCCACACACACTGAGATAAAGATTTAAAGAGACGATCGCTGACTGAGGGTCACAGAACCCAATCCTGCAGCGTCTCGCTCACAGAACACAACAATAGAGCTCTGAACCACCGCAGGACACACACGGCCCTGTCAACATCACACACATCTCTGTTGATATATTGAGCAAGACATTCATTATTTTATTTTATTTTTTTGTAGTGCATGCAACATTCGATGCCACAGCTTTATGAATTTGAGACTTGCTGCTCTGATTTAAGATCTTTTCTTAATTTGTAGAACACAGTAATGTAATGAATCTTACGTCTTGCACATTCACAGAAAATAGGTTACTTTCACTTTGCAAAATAAGCTCACAGTTTGCATTTAAGTGCTCCACTGCACATTTTCAGTTTTACAGTGTTTAATTTGTAAATGTGATGAACGTCTGAGTCTTTCTTCTCGAGCACCGCACCATTCACCCGTCTGAGGGCTTAAGTCTGCACGTCGTCGCTCCAGTTCTTTGCACCGCCACACAATGCAGGTAAACTTATTCTGGCGCTCGTATTAAAAGCGCAGGAGGTGTTAGATCCTGACAGCCGCACAAAGACGGGGAGGAGGGAAATATTTGTGCGGGCCGCTCTAGTTTCACCTGACATTCTCCACACACACACCTGAGACCGCTGACTTTAGCAGGCGAGTCTGATCTGTGCCTCTATTGTCTGCAACCAGAGAGGGGGAAGCGTCGCATGAAAAGATGAATGAATAAATAAATAAACAAACAATCGGCCCTCGGGAAGAGCCCACAGCTCGCCCCGTAACGGAGTCAGATACTCAGCATGAATATTTCAGCACATAATTGCTGAGCGTTAATTGGATGCGAGGCATTAAAGTGTGAGCGTGTGTGTATGAAAATGCAGTAAGTGTGTGTCTCTGGCCACTTACTGATGATGACAGATGGGGTCTGTGTGCAGGTGTCAGGTGAGCCGTGTCTGTTCTCGGTCTCTCTGCAGGGATCAGATTCTCTCGCTGGGTGAGAAAACACTCACAGATCTGCCAAAGCGGCCCTTCTCTGTCTGTCTGCTCAATTATTAAAGCATATGATCGGACAATACACTCAGAATTCACACACACACACACACACACACACACACACACACACACACACACACACAGAGTCAAGAGTTTGGACACACCAGCTCATTCTTACACACCATCCCAAAATTTGCAAATAATCAAAAATGATGAAATAATTAAAACCACTAAAACAATAAAAACCCAAGAAAAACGAAAACCCCAATTAAAATCGAAAACGCTCTTATATTTGAACACTTCATCTGCTGCAACTCATGCATCAAAATACAGTGGCTGCAAAAAATATGAATGTGTTTGAAAAACGTAATGCACTGAAAACCTGCAGCAAACCATTTCAGAAGATCAAGTTTGCTGGGTTTCAAAATATGAAGCAATGGATATACTGTTCAAAATGAAGATAAAGTTCAGAACATTTTCTGGTTGTCAAACTTTGTAGAACATGCTTTATATGTTCATACAATTTAAATATTTAAATTATTATTATTATAAACAACTGAGAAAGTGGTTCATAATAGAGAAGTTAGTTCTGAGAACAGGATTATTATATTGAACTAAAACCACAAAACACATTTTATTTAAAACTTATTTAATTTCAGCTAGATGCCAAGGTGACATTTTTCATTTTTGTTTGGTTTAACTTGTAAACTTAACTTACTAAAATTATTTTAGTACACCAAGTTAGATTAAAAAAAACAGTGACACTGTATATAATGTATTATTAATTATGTATTGTAATGCACCTTATAATGCACTGTATCATCTTATGAAATTAATATCACAGACTTTATAACACAAATAACACACTTTAAGACAAAAACAAAAATTATAGAACTATAATGTATTTTAACTTTTGTTACAATTATTTATGTAAAGATATAATGCATTACAGCATACATTATGAATACCTTTATAATGCATTATACATAAAGTCTATAATTAACTATACAAAAAAGCAACAAACACACACACAAAAAAACAACACACACACACATACACACACACAAACATACCAAAACTTGTATCTTAAAGTCTGTTTTTTAAACTTTAACCCCGAAGAGGAATATTAACAAATTAATTGTTATTGTTTCTGTGAATCTCAATAACATTATATTTCTACTGCCTGATTATAAGAGAACAGTTCCTCCAAAAAAGAAATGCTCTCAAATCTTAAATCTATTTTAAAAAGTATATAAATATCCTTTGTGGTCTAAAAATTGGCCTCATGGAATTTCAATGAAGCATTTTCTAAATACTGGCAAATATAAACAATCTACATCAAGTGCGATGTTTGTGACAGTAATTACACAGATGATTAATATGACGGTGAACATCTAATACAGCTTCAGACGCTTCCTAAGGCTGTTTAAAACCATGTTGTGCATTCCCACACTACACTGTTCCTCTTTAAACAAACACACGGGAAGAAAAGACCTCTCCACAGAACAATTTCCCAGTAGAACTCATTCATAAAACTAAATGATCGCGACCGCAAATATATTTATTCTTCTCAGACTGCTGCCCTCTAAATGACCAAAGCAACATGCTGTTCATATTCATTAAGCGCATTAATTAGCCGGCGCGGGTCAGGCAGAGTTAAGTTAAAACAACATCATTAGTGTGCACTCTTAATCACTTTTGGAGTGATTAGTGTAAAGAACACACACGTAATTCAGTATAAAGAAGCAAACTGTTGAATTTCAGTTCGGGGCGGTTTAAAGAAACCCCAAATACAACATGAGCTCAAGTGCTGAACGTGTACACAAACTAAACTGTCTTTGTGCGTGTTTCTCTTTCCTAATGGTCAAATAATGTGCACGCTCTTAAAGCAGCTCATTAGCTCTGTGTGTGTGTGTGTGTGTGTGTGTGTGTGTTCGGCCTCTTAATGAAGTCAAAACACCTCGCAGGTCTGAAAACAAACCACTAACAGCAGCTCAATAATCCACAAGTAATCCACAGCACTCCAGTCCATCAGTGAACATCTGGAGAAGACAAAAGATGAAACACATCCAGCATTAAGATGTTTTTATAACTCAAATACATAGAGTCTATAATCCATAATAACACTTCCTCCAGTGAAAAAGTGCATCTCCTGTTCTCTCTCACATCAAAATCCAGACACATATTTAGTTTTAGAGCTGTTTAAACACTGCTTGATCTGTGCAGATTTCTCTCCTGATTCACACCAGAACACTTTTTCACATTCTGACGGCACCCATTCACTGCAGAGCATCCACTGGTCATAGTTGGTGATGCTGATAATATAATTGCAAGCATTCAAATACAAATCAATATATGGAAATCAACAGTATTTGTGTGTGTGTGTGTGTGTGTGTGTGTGAGAGAGAGAGAGAAATGACAGCTTTGCTCTGTTGCACATGATGGATGGGCTGCTGCTCCGAGTACTGACATGACCTGACCGCACACACACACACACACACACACACACACACACACACACACACAGGTGAGGCTCTTACAGGTGGAAACTCTAGCCTAAAGTCGGGTGTAGTACACAAGTCCTGATCATTGAGTAATTAACCTCCTTCACCTCCTCTCTCCCTCACACACACTCCTCGTGTCCCGTAGCTCCAGAGCTCACACCTCACACACACTCAAGTCACACAGGACACATGTTAATATCCAAACTGTGACACCTGGACAGAAATCATGTTTAACAGAGATCAAATCTGCATCTCAGATGTTTCTCCTGAGAAAACCCCAGTATTCCTCCAGTACTCTCACGCGTCTCCTCTAGAGATCAACGACGTCTTGATATGAACTCAAATATTCTCCCTTCTGCTATCATTATTAATCTATAGGGGAAACATTTGAGAACAAAGTTTAAACTTTGTCAACACTGCAAAAAAAAAAAAAAAAAATTGATGTTCTTTTTCAGTATTCAGTCTTATTTTCCAGAACAAATATCTAAACGTTCTTAAATTAATACAGATTTACTTCAGAGGTAAAATCAGATATTAAGTCTTGTTTTCTGAGTTTATGCTTAAAAGAAAACTAGTATATTATTTGCTAACAAGTTCAGATAATCCTGATTTCCCTCTGAATTAAGTGAATTTTTCTGAGCCCATTGGCAGATGTTTGTCTTAATCATAAACTCACTTAATTTGGATTAATCTGTAAGAATACAAGACTTAATATCTTACATCATTTTGCTTCTCTAGTAAATGTATCTATATTTGAGAATGTTTAGATATTTGTACTGTTTTTCAGTGACGGGATGTTTAATGAGACGTCGGACAGGAATGACAAACATGAGTTCTGGATAAACGTTTTTCCCGGCCCCCGACGCTGTGGCTCCCAGGGGCCCGAGTGAGTCCTAGCTGTGCTTTCGTTCGGTCTGTGTGTGTGAACTTCAGTCTCTCGCAGTGACGTCAGTGAAGCCCTCAGTAAGTGGAAAGCGTGTGTGAACAGTCCTGCTGATGGGCCGGGTTTGATTTAAGAGCTGTTTTTCCTCTGATGGGAGCCAGAGAGCCCCGGTCTTGTAAGAGATTTGTGTTTCTGCAGCGAGCGCAGTGACACAGGCCACATTGCCCAAACACACGCGTCAGTTTTATTGTGATTTCAGCGTGTACAATAGATGGTTTGTCTGACTGCACCCTCAGGAGCGTTTTATGGCTCTGTCAAAGCTCATTAGACTCAATGCAGTCCTCAGCTGAGTTTAAAGTCAACACGAAATCAAAATCCACCATATTTACATTCTTAATTCATGTTCCTGCTCTTATTGTGTGTGATTCGTCAGTGACGTTATTCTCAAGAAAAACATGAAATGGCTTTCCTTTTTGACTGAAGTCATTTCTTAAGATTACACTGTTTCACTCAGAAATACAAAGGCATTTAATTTTCACTGCAAAAAAAGAATTCCCTAGTAATCTTGACTTATTTGTTTTCAAGATAAATTTACTTTAGAGGGAAAATATCTTAAGATTATTTGTTTTTGCTTAAAACAAGAACAAATGACATATATACAGTGTATATATTATATATATATATATATATATATATATATATATATATATATATTATATATATATATATATATATATATATAATATATATATATATAATGTTTTGCTCAGAAGGCTGTAGTTACAGGTTCCACCAGCAGGTAAACACAAAACACAAAAAACAAAAACACACACAAAACTTAAATAACACTTAACACTAAACCTGAATCCTTGATAGCACAACGCTATCTCACGACCAATTCGTACGTATTTTTACGAGGTGGCTAATTCGTACGAATTTGTACGACCTCACTCGTACGATTTCGTACGATTTGGCTAGACCCCACTGACGGGTAGGTTTAGGGGCGGGGTTTGGTGTAGGTCATTCGTACAAATTCATACGAATGTGCAACTCGTAAAATACGTACGATTTGGCAAAAATCGTATGAATTTGTACGAGTGTGGTCGTACGAATTCGTACGAATTAGCCACCTCGTAAAATATGTACGAATTGCCGTGAGATCGGGCTGGTGTGTTTGATAGCATTCTTGTGTTTCTGTCTTGTTTTCCAGCACAAATATCTAAACATCCTTAAATCAAGATACATTTACTTAAGGAACAAAATCACATTAGATAAAGAATAGTTTTCTGAAAAAATGTATCAATATGAAGTGAGGTGTTTCTTGTTTTAAACAGAAACCTCACTTAATTTTGATCAGTTTTTCAGAAAACAAGGCTTGATATCTTCATTTTGCTTCTCCAGTAAATGTGTCTTGATTTAAGGATGTTTAGATATTTGTGCTGGAAAACAAGACAGAAATGCTGAGGAAGAACATCATTTTTGCTGTGTAAACACTTTAGGTTTGTCTTACGCGGATGGAAACCAGTGACACAAATAAAAAGTTATGAAAATCTTTTGAAAAAATAAAAAGTGTGTCAAATTATTTGATCTGTGCATTAAGTATAAATGTAAATACAGCATGTCTGTAAGATTTATATTGTAAGACTCATGGACAAATGCCATGTTTTCATTTTTAGGTGAATTATCACTTTAATATCAAACTTTACTATTAAAACAACAAACAGCAATATAAAAACACAAAAACATTAACTGAAAAAAAAAAGATTTACACAAAGAAAATGTACAGCTGGTTTAAATAAAAACCAAACAGACCTGCTTTGTGATCAAACAATGAAAAGCATGAAAATAATGCCAATAATGTAAGCATTTTTAGTTTTGTAGTAAATTTTAGTAATGTAATATGTATGTATATATATATATATATATATATATATATATATATAAATATATATATGTTATATATATATATATTATATATGTATATATATATATATATATATATATATATATATATATATATATATATATATATATCTATATATATATATGTATATATATTATATATGTGGGGGGGTGTATATATATATATCATTTGTGCATATATTTTCTAATATTTTTGCTGTTGTATCAGCAATTGTTCCGTTTTACTGGTTTTAATGGGTATCATCAACAGATGTTTTGGTGTGGTGATAAATCTAACAAGGTTCAGGTAAAGTTTTAGTACAAACTCTCCAAAATGACTCTGAACAAAGGTGTTTTTATTGGGCGGGTGTTTAAAGTGCGGTTCTGATTGGCCGGCGTCCAGCGACAGCATTAGCACTGAGAGCCACTTGAGCAGCGTGAAGAAGCGTCTCTATATCAATAACAGACAAAACAAAGAGAGACGGAGAGACAAAGACAGACACAAAGACTCATGAGTGATGATCCTGAGACCTGCTCCATTATGAGAGCACGCAAGACAGAGAGACAAAGACACACACACAGAGAGAGAGAGAGATTAATGTGCTGTAATCCACCCGTCTGTGTTACACCGGAGCTGAGTGTTATTAATGACACACACACAGTCCTCTAGTGAATGAAGACGCTCCCTCATCTGAACACTCAACACAAACCTAAACTCTGCCACAGCGACACAAAACCTGACGCATATATTCACACACGATTCTGTTCGATGCGCACACACAGTGTGTTCCCACAATTCACCAGGAGCTTGCATTCAGCAAGACTTATTAAAACAAAAAATAACATTACTAAGATTAATATTTGGAACAATATCGATGATTATGTCATTGAAGTCAACAACGAAACACTGTTCAGTGTACAGCGCGCGCGCACACACACACACACACACACACACACCACACTATATGGTTTAATATAGCAGCACATTACTGAGGAATGTCTGGAGGCCAGACGAATGTAAGCGTATACTGGAGTAATGCGTTATACAGAAATATTATAAATCAGCTGGATTCATCACAGTCTCATTTCAGACACATCTCTCCTTCACTCTGCGCTCGTCTCTGACTCTAATTCACTTTACAAGTCTATTTAAATCTCTGATTTACAGCAGAATCGAGTCGTAGAGCTGAGCTCCGATCATGTTACTGTGAATAATCCATCGTTTACACTAAAACAAAGATTACTGTACACCATACAAGAAAACACAATTTCAGTCTTATAAGGTTTAGGGTTTAAAAGACACTTAATATGCAATATTATTATGGATCTGATGACATTGACATGATCGGATGAGAACAAAACTTGAGTTGTCTCTATTGTTTTACAGCTGAATTAATCTTGTTTTATAATCTGCTGAATTAAAAATGGATGGTAATTAATTGTAAAGCACACTCTAATAATCCTGGTTTAGTTTAGAGCCTGTCAGTTGATTACAGCACGTCATGTCGAGATATTTACGTTATTCAGTGTGCCATCTCTGAGAGAAAGTGCAGTTCCTCTAAACTCTATAAATACAGTGTTTGGATGGACCACATCCTTTACTCCAACTAAAGAGAGCACAGAAACAGAGAGCTGATAGACACAGTTTTGTGGCTCTGGCAGGTGCAAAGAGAAGAGCAGAGGGATACGGACGGCTCCTCCACACCCTCTTCTCGACTCGTTCTGTCATCACCCCGTTTGAGCCCGGCGTAAAATAAGCACAAGGCGTAGAGAGGCGTGCATGAGCAGATGGCTTTAAGGATAAATGGGTTCACAGCCCAGCACTTTTTGAGCATCTTAAGCGGTCTTCCAGTTCACCCTAAATCTATTTCACTGCCCATTCACCGACTCTGACCACCCAGATGCGCTTGGCATTTATTTTCACTGCTTTAACAATCTTCCTGCTTCCTCGTTCGCTCCCGGTTTCAGGCTTGAGCTGGAATGATGAGTCCAGGGTCCACAACGTCTCCTCTGTGCGCGAGGGTTCACGGGAAGAGCCCTAAACGCTCCGCTGTATGAAGGTCGCGCGGCTCGAGTTACAGGTCAGCGTGGAAGAGGCCAACACATGCACGGTTAGTGTCACCATTACCCTCTGACATCACTCCCAAAACACTCGTGAAACACACACACGAGATGCAGACGATGTCCCTCATCCACAATAATCACTTATTATGACTCTCCCGCTCATTTAACGGCCCTATTCACCGCGCTCTAGTTTAACATCTCCAATAAAGGGTAATTGAAGCTCATTATGGACTAATTGTAGGGTTTCACCGCTTCGGCGCGTTCAGAAGCCTCTGGCTCATCGCTGACCCGCAGTTAAAAATGTAAACGTTCCTGCACGGTTTTACACAGACTTAACTTGATCTCCAATCTTTCAGCTTGACGTGTTTCTCACCGACAGTATCTGTGTCAAATCACGATTTCAGATATTTCTTACCTGTGTGAGATCATCGTTGGAAGATGAGACGTTTTCCAGCCAACGGGGAACTGTTGATGATTAAAGATAAACGGATCATTCTGAGAATCTTTAACTCACCGTCGTGTCGCTCCAGACTTTCTTGTTTTTAACACTATAGATCATGTTTTGAAGAACGTCTCAGTACATTGCGAGTCATTTTTGTGTCCAGAAGAAAGCAACTGCTGGGATAACCCTCTCACAAGTGAGAAGAAAAAAACATTTTTAAAAATTGTATATCTTCAGGGAATGTTATGCATTTTAATAATGTGCTATTTTTGGAAAACCAAAATGTTTTTTAACTATAGTTTGAGCCGAGATGTTTTCCACTCAACTGGGAAGGTTTGAAAAACTATACATTGGGAAATGATAAAATTACAAAACATTATTCTTAATAATTATTCTATAAAATTACATTAGTAAATTACAAATTATATATATATATATATATAGATATATATATATATACACACACACACAATACACGTCAATGCATCCATTTTTGTGTTCCACTGAAGCAAGACATATTGAGTGTAATTAATCTGAAATATCAGGAGACAACATCATTTAATATCTTTTAACTAGATTTCCTTCTTTAGAGGATGTTATGATAACTTTTCAACATGCTATTTATGTTTTAAGAAACCATGAACAACAAAAAGTTTTTAACTTGTGTTAAATCATAGTTTGGACCGAGATGTTTTCCAACATTTAAAAAAATAAAAAATAAATAAAAAACTATGGCTAATGTTATGAATGTTAATTTGATCATTAAATTCTGTGTTTTTTCCCCACACAACAGAGGTCAATGGGTCCATTTTTGTGTTCCACTGAAGACATTTTGAGTGTAATTATCTTGCAATATTAGAATAACATTTTTTTAATGTCTTTAAACTAGATTTCCTTCTATAGAGAATGTTATGCTAACCTTTCAATAATGTGCTATTTATGTTTTAAGAAACCATGAACAAAACGTTTTTAACCTGTGTTAAATCATAGTTTGGGCCAAGATGGTTTCCAACATGGCTAATGTTAATTATGATTATGATAATTAAATGGATAGTTCTCCCCAAACTAATCATTCTGTCATCCTTTTATTTTGAAGAACGTCTGGGCGTTTTTATCCAAACAATGAATCCATTTTGTGTTCCACTTAAGAGAGAAAGTTACACATGCTTGGAAGGACATAAGAGTAGCCTAAATAAATGACAGAATTTTAATTTCTGAGTGAACTGTACCTTGAAGTTCTCGTTATATTAGAAAAAACATCCTTCTTTTAAACTAAATGTTATGCTAAACTTTGAAAAATGCACTGTTCCTGTTAAGAAAAAATGACAACCAAACGTTTTTATAACATAAAGCTGCTAAATGTGTTCTTCTTACCTTTGTTAAGTCACACTTTGCGTTGGGATGCTTCGTAGATGTTAGTTCGAGATGTTCACTTAAAATCTCTCTTCAGCGTTAACGACAAATTATTCGCGCCATCACTCAAAGCCCGCGCGCGGGAAACAGACTCGAGCTCATCTGTCAAACCTTCAGCCCTTTTCCTCGCATTATTTTCCACCATATATTATTCTTTCCTCGCGTCTTTTTCGAGTAGGCCGGGAGTTTGAACTGGAAGCGTCTTTCCGACGTTTTCTTTACTAAACCACCTGTACAAACAGCGGCCGCGCCACGTGACAGCTCCCGCCCTGACACCGGAAGCGCGGAACCGGACGCTCGCGTGCGCGCAGTGAAATCTTAATTTAATCATTAGCGACCGCTTTTCCTTTCAGTTATTGTCCCCACTGCACAACAACAATAATGTAGATACATAAATTAGACTAAAAGAGATATAAAAGATAAATTAAAAGATTACAACTTATAACTTATTGATCTATAAATTACATATATATTACTTATTTTGTATGTGTAAATCAAACACCCTAAAAGACCGTTTACAGCAAGGATGATAATAACTATTAGATTTTAATAATTGTTCTAATTGTTTGTTTGTTTTTTTCAGATGATTAAGATTAAAAACACTTGACAGCCAATCAGAATCCATCCTGCTTTAAACAGCGCGTGCATTTAAAGCGACAGAAGACAAAACCGCAGCGCGTTCTTACAATAATTAGAAAGTTGTTGGCTGCAGGTGTGGACAATATATTGTTATAGTTCATAGTTATCGTTCTTGATGTGAACCTGTGGCCTTGAGAGGTTTTTCTCTCGCCTGTTCACACCAAGTACTTAAACTATAACAATATAGTTTAAAAAACGTTCTAGATTTAAAAGAATAGCAAAACATTAATACAACAAAACAGAGGAACGATATGGTTTAAATAATTTAAATAGTGCTGTCAAACGATTAATCGCGATTAATCACATTCAAAATAAAAGTTTTTGTTTACATAGTATTTGTGTGTACTGTGTATATTTATTATGTATATATAAATTCAGACATATGCATGTATATATTTCAGAAAAAATGTGTTATGTTTATATATTAAGTATATTTATATATAAATGTGATGAATATAAATATATACATGTAAGTATTTTCAAAATATTTGCTGTATGTGTGTATTTATATATGCATGATAAATAGACACAGTACACACACATATACTATATAAACAATAACTTATTTTGGGTGCAGTTAATCGCGATTAATCGTTTGACAGCACTGAATGTAAATTTAGTTTCTTTTTCAGGTGATTAACGATAAAAACATTGACAGCCAATCAGAATCCAACAAAGTTTACAGAGTTCCAGCATTTAAAGTGGCAGCGAAAAAACTGCAGAACGCTAATGTATTGCAGTTATAGTTCTTGATGTGAACGCACCTTTATCCAGCGCAAAAATGCTATAAAGATGCATTTATGATAGTTACTGTAAACTATTATAATAATTTGTTATCATTGTAGAGTGAAAAGCTTAATAGTGCAGTTATTTATTTCTCTCTTAGTGAAGGTGAAGAGGAACGGTTCTTAAGGGATTGATCGTGTGACAAATGAAATGTCGAACACATGGACACTGAAGCTCGGAGCTTATATTAATTCTCCATCAGATGAAGTGATGAGCGCTGGACTCGCTCTGAGCAGCTCGTGTGTAAGTGCTGTCAAGAGCAGACTATTTCAAGCGCAATTACTCCCTGGCATCACGTTTCAGTAAATTACAGGCAGACATTTGAATGATATTAATATTGGACAATATTCCTGACCACATGTCTACATCCTCCTCCGCATCAATACATCTCCTGACCGTGGGATTTGGAAAAGACATATTTTACTTTTCCAGAGGAATGAAGAAGATGGAGAGAGAAGAGAAAAAAAAACAGACATCTATGTCAACGTGTGTGTCGTGACATTTATTCCTAAACGCTACAGCGCTCTACAACACCTGGACAGGCCTGCGTTTACAAATACAGCCAGTATTTACACAGAAACACTCAGAGGTCATACAATGAAACTTCTCTTAGTAGAGGATCCTCACGCTCGCACAAACCAACACATCACTCAAACAGAGTTTACACAAGACGTCTCTGTGTGACTCCTGCTTTACTGCAGATTACTGGGCCAATATGATGCTCATAAACGTCAAATATCATTCATGAACACGGAGCGGGGAGGATTATGTTCATGCATTCGAGATATTCCCTCTGGATTTGCCAAATTAAATTTTAAAAAAGCATAAAAATGGGGAAATACTGTGTGAAACAAGTCATTATGATTTTGATGCTCAGGGTGAAGAGTTATTTATATTGAAATGTCTCAGAATGGCCTTCTATAAAACTTTTTTATTTCTATAAAATTCTATTTCTATTTCTAGACATTTCTATAAAGTTTTTGAACAGTTAATGTTTTTAAAGATTTCTCTTCTGCTCACCAAACCTGCATTTATTGATCCAAAGTACAGCAAAAACAGTAACATTTTAAAATATTTTTTTTTACTATTTGAAATAACAGTTTTCTATGTGAATATCTGTTAAACTGTAATTTATTTCTGTGATGTGCAGCTGTATTTTCAGCATCATTACTCCAGTCTTCAGTGTCACATGATCTTCAGAAATAATTTTTATGATGATGTTGAAAACAGCTGAGTAGATTTGTTTCAGGTTGATAAATAGAAAGTTCAGAAGAACAGCATTTATCTAAAATAGAAATCTTTTGTAACATTATAAACGCCTTTATCATCACTTTTGATAAATTTAAAGCATCATTGCTAAATAAAAGTATCAATTTCTCTCATTTATTTTTATACTGACTCTAAGCTTCTGAATGGTGTAGAGTGTATAATATTACAAAAGCTATTTATTTCAGATAAATGCTGATCTTTAGATCTTTCTATTAATCAAAGGATCCTGAACAAAAATGTACTCAAAATACAATATATTTATATCAATAATAATCAGAGATGTTTGTTGAGCAGTAAATCATCATATTAGAATGATTTCTGAAGATCATGTGACACTGAAGACTGGAGTAATGATGCTGAAAATACAGCTGCACATCACAGAAATACATTACAGTTTAACAGAGATTCACACAGAAAACAGCTGTTTTAAATTATAATAATATTTCATAATATTACTGTTTTTGCTGTACTTTGGATCAAATAAAATACAGGCTTGATGAGCAGAAGAGAAATCTTTAAAAAAAAAAAATTAAATCGAACTGTTCAAAAACTTTTGACTGGTCGTGTACTTTCTTTCACACACACACACACACACACACACACACACACACACAAAAAAAAAAAAAAAAAAAAAAAAAAAAAACAGTGCGAGAGAACTCTCCCGCAGATCTCAGCTCGTATTTACACGCAGCGATCCTCTATAATGATCCGTCATCCG